>NC_081367.1:73231115-73531115 GCF_030684315.1 Stegostoma tigrinum | reverse complement strand
CCACCGTAGGCTATAGTACAAAATGCGGAGGAATGGGATTGTGGAAGATATAGCAGTTTGGATCGGAAATTGGCTTGCTGAAAGAAGACAGAGGGTGGTGGTTGATGGGAAATGTTCATCCTGGAGACCAGTTACTAGTGGTGTACCGCAAGGGTCGGTGTTGGGTCCACTGCTGTTTGTCATTTTTATAAATGACCTGGATGGGGGCGTAGAAGGATGGGTTAGTAAATTTGCAGACGACACTAAGGTTGGTGGAGTTGTGGATAGTGACGAAGGATGCTGTAGGTTGCAGAGAGACATAGATAAGCTGCAGAGCTTGGCTGAGAGGTGGCAAATGGAGTTTAATGCGGACAAGTGTGAGGTGTTGCACTTTGGTAGGAGTAACCGGAAGGCAAAGTACTGGGCTAATGGTAAGATTCTTAGTAGTGTAGATGAGCAGAGAGATCTCGGTGTCCATGTACATAGATCCTTGAAAGTTGCCACCCAGGTTGACAGGGTTGTTAAGAAGGCATACAGTGTTTTAGCTTTTATCAATAGAGGGATCTAGTTCCGGAACCATGAGGTTATGCTGCAGCTGTACAAAACTCTGGTGCGGCCGCACTTGGCGTATTGTGTACAGTTCTGGTCACCGCATTATAAGAAGGATGTGGAAGCTTTGGAAAGGGTGCAGAGGAGATTTACTAGGATGTTGCCTGGTATGAAGGGAAGGTCTTACGAGGAAAGGCTGAGGGACTTGAGGCTGCTTTCATTAGAGAGAAGAAGGTTGAGAGGTGACTTAATTGAGACATATAAAATAATCAGAGGGTTAGATAGGGTTGATAGGGAGAGCCTTTTTTCTAGGATGGTGTTGGCGAGCATGAGGGGGCATAGCTTTAAATTGAGGGGTGAAAGATATAGGACAGATGTCAGAGGTAGTTTCTTTACTCAGAGAGTAGTCAGGGAATGGAACGCTTTGCCTGCAACGGTAGTAGATTCGCCAACTTTAAGTACATTTAAGTCATCATTGGACAAGCATATGGACGTACATGGAATAGTGCAGGTTAGATGGGCTTCAGGTTGGCACAACATCGAGGGCCGAAGGGCCTGTACTGTGCTATAATGTTCTATGTTCTATATTATCTGACAAACAGTTGTCATTGTTACCTAAAATAAATCTAAGTATTAAAACAACATTAGCTGGGAAGAACAAAATAAATTAGGTGACACTTGATAGGGATGAGCAAATTAAAAATAAACCCTGAAATTAATGGGAGAGAAACTGATATAATTGGAGAATGCCACACAGCTTGAATTCCCCAATATTCTTCCACTCTGATACAATCCCACTTTCATTACGGCCCCTCCCTGACCCCACTCACTGATGGGTTGCAACAATTTTCAAGCCTCAAAATGGGGTTACAATGGGAAAAGTTTGATAAGTATTGCTGTATAAGGCCAAGTAGATCATGGTTCATGGTGTTGCCTTTCATCTGGAAACAAGGCAAATTTGCACCCATTCCTCACCCAAATACGTCACTGAGATCCTAAGAATACACTGTCATACAATAATTGGCAGCAATTTCAAAGCATGAAATATTTATTTATGTCTCACGTTTACCTTCGTGATTGAATTCAGTCCTGCAGTTTGAACTGGCTGCTGTCTCATTTCCACTATCATCCAACACAGCTAAACACATATCATCACGAACCTGTAAAAAACAAACAGACTGCTTTTCCACTCTCTGTAAAGCTCTCTGTTTAAAAAAAAAGGCAGAATGCTACCAACTTCACTTTAAATTTAGAGGCAGAATTCCTTCACGAGTAGTCCGCAATATTAGACTGAACCAATGCTCAATGGTTCCATTCTCCTTTCTTCTGCAGAGATTACACTTCCTGTACATTAGACATTGCTTATATAACAAGCTTTATCAGACTGAACTAAAATCAGTCAAAATGGCTGTATATGAAGGAATAAATTGTGACATTCAAACAAGAAGTCTGCATTTCAACAGTTTTCTGAACTTCCAATTACAGCATTTTAAACTTCAATAAGCCGCCTCTCCCATAAGAAACACATTAATAATATAATGTTTGAAACTTTGAAGAAGTTAGATTTGTAAAGAAACTCAAGTCAGAACAATTTATGTTACCTTGCTGACTCAATTAAACCATGGCCATCATCCTGCAAGGAGTTTAATGACCAAGGGTGGGTGTTCTGGGTTCCCGAAATCGGCTATTTACATTTAATTAATTACTTGGAGTAAATTTCAAGCTAGTGACACTCTAGGATTTAAGTCAAGTCACCCGATGACTCCAGCTTACCTCTGAGCCAAAAGGAGCAGATTCAAGTTCCGCCTGCAGCATAGGTGTGTCAGAACATATCTAAACAGGTTGATTAAAAGTATCAGCCTTATGACTTTTTGCATTAGCAACGCCTGCCTCATCCTATATAAAATGACCGAGACAATTGAATAAACAGTCAATGGAGCACAGGTTTCCATAATGTGATTTGGCAGTGAGCGAGGGAAAGCATTATGCAGCACATAATTCCCAGCCTGAATGATATTAACTAAATTATGGACAAATATTCTAGATAGTTGGTAGATGTAATGGCTATGGTAGGATAACCTGTAAATAGGACGTGAAAGGAGCAGATTTGATTGGGCAACTGACCTTTTCTAATAAATCACATCAGTTAGGCTGGATCAGTTAAACACTTCAATGATTCAGTGAATGCAGTTTGTTTGAAGTGTTATCACCCCAGCAGATGCAGTTACTGGACCATTCAGCCCATCAAGTCATTTTGTTCTGTTTTTATTTAATGAGGTGGTAATTTACTGAACCACGAGCATGTAACACTGCCGTTTTAGTTACAACAGTAAACCAGCAGGTTTACTATGGAAAATAGAAGATAAAGTACCAAGACAGTTACATACAATAAAATTTGAATATTTGAAACACAGTAACCAAGTACAATATTCCATCTATTCAAAGCCCATCCCTTTTCAGTACTTAAACACCAGAGACAATTCCCTCTCTGTCACAGCTACCGCTCTGACCTAGCTGCTGCTTTCAATTCTCCGAGCTGAGAGTCTGAAAGCCTCCTCTTTAAGTATTCACACAATTGCAGGGCAGATCAAACTCCCTCAGGATATATCAAGGAAATAGCTTACCTTATTTAAAAGCAAGTACAAGATGTTGCATTCTAAATGTTGTGCCAATCTATTATCCTATTAAGATCAATCTATCCTGCATACCCTACATTTCACTATCATCCATGTACCGAGCCAAGACTTGCTTAAAATCTCTAAAGTATCTGACTCCACTTCCACTGCCAGCAGCGCATTCCACATGCTCACCACTCTCTGTGTGAAGAACCTACCTCTGACATCTCCACTACACCTACCTCCAATCACCTTAAAATTATGCCCCCTCATAGCAGTCATTTCTGCCCTGAGAAAAAATCTCTGACTATCCACTCTATCTATGTCTCTCATCATCCTGTACACCTCTATCAAGTCACCTCTCATCCTTCTTCACTCCAATGAAAAAAGCCCTGGCTCCCTCAATCTTTCCTCTTAAGACCTGCCCTCCAGTCCAGGCAGCATTCTGGTAAATCTCCTCTGCACCATCTCTAAAGCTTCCACATCTTTCCTATAATGGGGTGACCAGAACTGAACACAATATTTCAAGTGTGGTCTAACCAGAGTTTTAAAGAACTGCAGCATAGCCTCACGGCTCTTAAACTCAATTCCCCTGCCAATGAAAGCCATCACACCATACGCCTTCTTTACAACCCTGTCAACTTGGGTAGCAACTTTGAGGGATCTATGGACATAGACCCCAAGACCCCTCTGTTCCTCCACACTGAAATGAATCCTGCCTTTAACCCTGTATTCTGCATTCAAATTCGACCTTTCAAATGAATCACTTCACACTTTTATGGGTTGAATTCCATCAGCCACTCCTTTGCCCAGCTCTGCATCTTGTCAATGTTCCGTTGCAACCTACAACAGCCCTCCATGCTATCCACAACTCCACTAACCTTTGGGTCAAACTTACTAACCCACCCTTCTACTTCCTCATCCAAGTCATTTATAAAGAACAAAACAAGCAGGGGTCCCAAAACCACTGGTCACTGAGCTCCAGGCTGAATACTTTCCATCTACTACCACCCTCTGTCTTCTATTGGGCAGCTAGTTTTGTATCCAGACAGCTTAATTTCCCTGAATCCCATGCCTCCTTACTTTCTAAATGAGCCTATCATGAGGAACCTAATCAAATGCCTCGCTAAAATCCGCATACACCACATCCGCTGCTCTACCTTCATCAGTGTGTTTTGTCACGTCCTCAAAGAATTCAATAGGCTTGTGAAGCATGGCTTGCCCCTCACAAAGCCATGCTGATTATTTCTAATAAAACTGTGCCTTTCCAAATAATCGTAAGTACTATCCCTCAGAATCCTCTCCAATAATTTGCCCACCACAGATGAAAGACTGGCCGGTCTGTAATTCCCAGGATTATCCCTATACACTTTCTTGAACAAGGGAATGACATTTGCCACCCTCCGGCCTTCTGGTACTACTCCAATGGACGGTGAGGACGCAAAGATCATCGCCAAAGGGGCAGCAATCTTTCCTTGCTTTCCGTAGTAACCTTGGGCATATCGCGTCTGGCTTAGGGGACTTACTTATCCTCATGTTTTTCAAAATTTCTAGTACATCCTCCTTCCTAACATCAACCTGTTCGAGCATATCTGCCTGATTCATGCTGCCCTCACAAAGGTCAAGGTCCCTTTCACAAGTGAATATTGAAGCAAAGTATTCATTAAGAACCTCCCCTACCTCCTCTGACTCTGCACACAAGTTCCCTCCACTATCCCTGATTGGCTCTACCCTCACTCTGACCATCTTCTTGTTCGTCACTTAAGTATAGAAAGCCTTTGGGTTTTCCTTGATCCTACCCACCAAGGTTTTCTCATACCCCCTTCTAGCTCTCCTAAGTCCATTCTTCAGTTCCTTCCTGATTACCTTGTACACCTGTAGAGCCCTGTCCGATCCTTAATCAACCTTAAGTAAGTTTCCTTCTTCCTCTTGACTAGGTGTTCCACATGTCTTCTCATCCAAGTTTCCTTCACTTTACCATCCATTCCTTGCCTCTTTGGGGCAAACCTATCCAGTACCTGTAGCAACTGCTCCCTAAACAACCACAACATTTCTATCGCACATTTCCCCATAGAATATCTGATCCCAACTGGTGCTCCGTAGTTCTTGCCCAATAGAACTGAAACTCCCCCCTCCCCCAATTGAATACTTTCCCATACCGTCTGCTCCTATCCCTCTCCATGACAATAGTAAAGGTCAGGAAGTTGTGATCATTATCACCAAAATGCTCTCCCACCGAGAAATCTAACACTTGACCTGGTTTATTGCCAAGCACTAAATCCAGTATGGCCTCCCCTCTAGTCAGCCTATCTGCATATTCAGTCGGAAATCCTTCCCGGACACACCTGGCATAGTCTGCCCCAACCAAACTATTTGTACTTAGGAGGTTCCAGTCTATATTAGGGAAGTTGAAGTCGCCCATGACAACAATCCCATTACTTCTACACCTTTCCACAATCTGTCTCCCAATCGGTTCCTCAGTATCTCTGTTGCTATCAGGGTGGTGGGGGGGGTTCTATAGAAAACTCCCAATAAAGTGACTGCTCCTTTCCTGTTTCTGGCTTTCACTCAAACTGACTCAGTGGACAAACCCTCCTCCACAACCTCCCTTTCTGCAGCTGTGACACCATCCCTGATTAACACTGCCATTCCCTCCCACCCCTTTTCCCCTCCCTCCCTATTTCTTTTTGAAACATCTATCCCCCGAAACATCCAACAACTATTCCCATCCCGGTGTTATCCAAGTTTCCGTAATGGCCACAACATTGTAGTTCCAAGTACTAATCCATGCTCTAAGTTGGTCACCCTTATTCCTGACACTTCTTGCACTGAAGTAGACACATCTCAACCCATCACATTGACTGCCACTTTGCCCTATCAACTGTTTATCCTTCCTCATAGATCCTCTGCTTGCTCTGTCTGTACACCAGCTATCCCATCCTCTGATCTGGGTTCCCATCCCACTGCCAAACTAGTTAAAACCCTCCCCAAGAGCTCTAGAAAACCTCCTGCCCAGGATGTTGGTGCCCTTCCAGTTCATGTCCCACCTTCCCCAGAAGGTATCCCCATGAACAACAAACTTGAAGCCCTCCCTCCTACACCAGCTCTGTGGCCAAGTGTTCAGCTGCACTTTCTCTCTGTATTAATAAAATATTATTTAGCTACTAACCATCAACTGTTCTAACATAGCAGCATTCCATAAACAACCCTTGGCGAAGGCATATTCAGCAAAACAGGTCTTCCTTACGTGCTATCTCCTCTACCGTCCAGGAGAAAGGAACACTCACGGAAGCAATCTAGCAGCAGAGACAGAACTCAAACTTTTTCTGCAGCAGAGAGAGTGCTCTATCAATGATCTTCAATAGCTAACTCCAAATCCTAACATAAAGTAAAACTAAAACCATGGGTTTGTGTGAAACTGACTCCACCTACTCATGCTTCATTTGTCCAACTTAAGGAAAAAAAAATCAGAGAGCTCAAAGCTGTTTACCCACTGCTTCTGAAGCAGACATTCCACCACCACTGTGACACCTCTTTGCAAGAGAAACAGGACAGGACACCTCTTAAAAGGCAAAGTGTCATCATAACACAACTGAACTTAGGCTTTTACACCTTCAAATAACTCCTTCAGAGTTATAACCAAACACTTCTGACATAGAAAGTTTACATTAGAACCCTAGCACTGAATTAACCTATTTCTTAACAGTTGCAAACTAATTCCTTTAACGCCGATAAACGGTTTAATACATCCAACCTCAATAAGGAGGTTGTGAACTGAAACCAAAACTTTTCCAAGTTTCCCTGACCAAAACAAAAATAATTTCCTGATCCTTTCAATGTGTATTCTCTTTGCAAAATTCTCCCAATCCAAACAAACTCCTATTCGCATTCCATAAACATAGTCTTGTATGCTTTCTTAAAGAAAGTTCCTGAAATGCCGACAAATTAATCATTGAACCCTCTCATACAGACACCCACATGCCACATGTTCAAACCTTGCTTTAAAGTTCAAACTCAAAAGTAAATAAATACATAAAAATCACATTTTCTGTCACAAAACTACTTCATTTCCTTCACAAAATAACAATTACTTAAAGGATTCGGTTGTGAAGAGTTTCTGAAGACGTACAAGATGATATATACCTTGTTTTTCTTTTTACGTCGTTTTGCTTCCTCTGCTGCAATACCTGCTGCCTCATTTAGGTACTTTTTACCCACTTTACTTTCAAACCACTTTAGGTCCACAAAAACGTCACTAAAATGCTCACGATCAAACTGTAATCAAGTAATCATATCATGTTAAATTAGGGAAAAAATACACAAATATTATTTGTTGAAAATGTTTCACTTGCTAAAACATACAAAGTAAAAGGGGCGGCACAGTGGCTCAGAGGTTAGCACTGCAGCCTCACAGCTCCAGGGGCCCGAGTTCGATTCCAGCCTTGGGCGACTGTCTGTGTGGAGTTTGCACATTCTCCCTGTGTCTGCGTGGGTTTCCTCCGGGTGCTCCGGTTTCCTCCCACAGTCCAAAGATGTGCAGGCTAGGTGGATTGGCCATGCTAAATTGGCCATAGTGTTCAGGGGTGTGTGGATTATAGATGAATGGGTCTGGGTGGGACGCTTCAAGGGACAGTGTGGACTTGTTGGGCCGAATGGCCTGTTTCCACACTGTAGGGAATCTAATCTAGTTAAGGTTAAACGCCGTCATAGAATCTGTAGAGGAGCCATATCAAACTGAAACATTAACGGTTTTTCTGTCCACATATTGCTGGACATGCTGAATTTCTCCAGCGATGTCTGTTTTTAATATAGAATTCCAGCATCTGCAATATTTTGCTTTTCTCACATCCCACTACGCTATTAGCTCAGATAATATCTTTCGGAAATAATTAAATTTTGAAAGCACAAAACTGGCATTACAGTGCCCAATGCGTATTGCTTTTATTATCAAGATAAGTGGATTCAACTACAAATTACACACGTGTCTCAGCAACAATGCTGATTATATTTCCGAGTTATTATTTAATGAGACCAATTTCAACACATTTTCAAGCTAAGTTATACAAAATTCACAAACAGTTCAACAAAAAATGTACAAGCAATCCATGCTTACCTCAGACAGTTTTACAAGATACTTTTCAAAGTGTTCCAAATTTAATGTTCCACCTTCATTAATATACCCTGATCAAAAGAAAATAAGTTTTAATAACAAAGCTTTTCTTTGCCTATGAATCAATGAACTTGAAATTATGCTAGAATTATTCATTTTATTTATAGTGGAGCATCCTGTTAAATGTACTCACCTCCAAGGCTTGGTAGGACCTCAGTGTACGTCTTGTATAGCAAAGGCAGTGCATCATGATTGATGTGTAAATGAGGTAGATGAGGAATAAAATCATTACCAACAAGAAACCCCATCAATATCCAGTCATCAATTATTCGCTCAAGGTCATATTCAAAACAAATCTTGTCCTGCCAATTGAAGTCAACAGTGAGTCATTTATTTAAGCATGATCAAAGTTCTGAAGAGGTTGTGATAGTTTAATACACAGTATTGGGTTGAATTGGCACATTACTGCAAGTAGAAAAATTGTTTGTTCTCAGGACGGCCAACTCTAAAGGCCAATTATTTAATGATACGCTTAGCATAACAGCTAAAGAACTGATGGGAAAATGGTTTTAATGCTTGTAACAGAACCATTGAGACGGTTCTCTGGCTTATTATTAAATTGAGCAATATAATCACTATCACTGCCAATTCTTGAAAACTCTAAAACCCAGAAGCAGCCAGCAGCAAGATGATAAGTGGGAACCAGCCGTTTCTCCAGAGATGAAAGTATTGTCTGATTTATCCTGAGGCAAATCTCAAATCTTGCTGCATTTGCTGACACCCGGGACATGTGTAATAGCAGCAAAATCTCTGAAAATGTTTAAGTATAGAATGATAAAAACTCTAACAAACCCTTACAAATAAAAAAAATTAGAAAATTAAATAAACTATTAAAGTAGAATTTTAATTTATTTTTAAAAAGTCATCCCTATATTGTAAGATCAGAGATGAGTGTTTAGAGTCAGAATTTATCATCAGATTGCTGGGAGTCAGCAGTCACTTTCAATTGAAACAATTTAGCCTTGGAGCTATGAATAATGCATGAGCTGGGTGATGAAAATATGCAATGCTCAAACAGGAAAACAGATCACATTTTCGGAAGGATATGAAGGATATGAAGATCAATATAATTCCATGTCAAAAATTTGTCAGAGCTCAAAGTGAGAAATTCATTCAAAATAATTTCCTTTGAAAAATGCACAGAACACAAATTAACCCTATGCCCAAAGGATAACCATCTTTTATTGCTCATATATATTCAAAAAGAGAACCATGAACCCAGATTACTTTATGGGTTAAAGGTCGACCTAAGTCAGACTTATGCAACTGGTAATGCACAGTTATAGAGTAGCACTGGCAGAAGCTACAGTAAAGTTGCAAATAAATTAAGTTCCTTTAAAAATAAACATTTAAGATCATTCATATTCATAGTTCATCACATTTTAAATTAGATATGATGAACAGTCATTAAAGTGCTAGTTCTTAGTGCATCTTATTGCAAGGTATGTTTACCTGCATAATCCTGTCTCTCAGTTCGGTTTTGTTCCACACCTTTGACATCATGATGTTGCTCAGAGAAAATTGTTTTTTGTTGAAGCACATTTAGGAGGGTATTAGGAAACAGCCAGGGACTGCAGGTGCCAGAGGTTATGAGCAAACTAAGTTCCTAACACCACCAGAAAGGGATATTACACATCATGCCTCTGAACCTCTCTGATCAACAGATTGGCAGCTTAATGATACATGTACAGGGGAAATGAAAGCAAAACTGAATGCCACATCACTGACACTTATACCATTACACGGCAATTTTGCACGACATTTTCTTGAAAAAACATTCAATTTCCAAATACTGACCCGTACAGATGAAAACTCATAGTTAATATACTCTCTCATTAGGGACAAGTGCAATAAGTGAAACGTAGTTTCTTCAACAGCAGTAATCCTGAAACATGCAAAAATGCAATTAACAATGTTTTTAAGATCAAACTCAACATACTGAAGAATTAATTAGCTCCTGCAATATCAGGAATACAGAAGTACACAAAGCTTTTTATTTAATTTTAGCTGCGCAGTAATAGGTTCACCATTGTCAGAATACTGTTAAACATATTTTGAGAAGTAAGGTGTACTGATAAAGAAAACACCAAGGAAGAAATTGCACATTTCTAAAGACAGGAACATAATAATCTTTATTACAAGTCTGAAGGACTGTATTAAATAAAAGAAAAATACCTACCTTTTCTGTGATTTCCTGCCACCAAATCGAACTTCTTCCCTCAAAAGGGAAAAATTTGGTTCATGGCTTGTTAATCCAAGCATAATCTTCAGTAAACACAAACATTATTAATTTAGCTGCACAATTATTTCTTTAAAACTGCTTTTAATCACAATCAAAAGCCTTAACCTGACCGCAGTGACATTATGCAAAAACAAAAAGTATCAATAACCATATACCCCTGCAAAGTAACATTTTCAAAAATTAGGGATGATGATCTTATATTATCTTTTAAAATAAAAGCAATTATCCAATATTGAAAAGTAAGAATAATAACGTTAAGATGTTTTTCTTGAAGTCCTCAAGAAGTGACAGCAGAACACCAAACTTTATCAGACACTGGTACAGTCATCCTATCGTGGACGGGTAATAACTGGCAGATCAGATGCTTCCAACCCTAAAATGAAGGATTACGATTTCTTCAGTTATCAATTATATGATGGTTATGGAAATCCCAACAGAGAGAAATCAATGGAAAAATGTCCTCTCAGGAAAGTGAACAGACTAATTGTAATTTCTGCAGTAAAATAGTATCAATAACTTAAATTCTCCTTATCTTGTGAATATCACAATTTAGAAAGAACTATTCAAGAATTTTGTTCACAATATAATCATTCAGGAAAAAACAAAACATTGCAAAGCGTAATAAACCCAACCATCTGTTTTTTGGAGTGCCTTTAGTAAAGCTGAACATGCTTAATTTATTCTATAGTTTCTACAATTTTGTAAATTCAGAGCCAAGACCAAGTATAATCTTCAGGTGAAGTGGATTAAAGACAGAAAGAAAGTTAGGGTGGTGGGGTAAGAGGAGGCAAGAGAGCTGGGGAGAGAAAAGAACCATGCTCTTTAAAAAAAACTAGAAATCACAAGATTAAACAACATTTCCTTCCCAACAGCATTTTGTAATACATACTAAATCAGCATCCAATCCATACAGACAGTGTCTCGTATTGGGATCATGATCAGGTTTTCTTGTTTCAGCTCTAATAAATTCCATGATTTTATGTTCTCCCTCGCCTGGGGTCTAACAATAGAAACAGGATATTATAATACAGAAATACACATTTAAATTAATAGTCACACATTGTAATTCTATTTATTAATCTCACTTACTGTTTGGAAAAGAACTGTTGATAAACTTCAACCATTTAACAATCAAAAACCAAAGGACTGAATGTCTGTCCTTCTAACATATGAAAGGTTTTGTATTGAATCCAAGTTTCAAAAATACAAACAGCATCTACTTACATACTCATAAATATAGGTTTACATTTTATACCAAGAAACAGAAAAACAAATAAACATACTTGTGAACACAAATTATTTGCATAAAACACAGTGACACAATGTTTTGCAATAACACCAATTATATAATTCGTAAAATCATTCCCCTCAATTTGTAAACAGGATTTCAATTGATTACAAGTGCAGAATAAAAGGAAGAGCACAGGAAGTTGTAATAGTAAAAAATTCATTGCATATATTTGTTCAGCTTTCCAACATAATTTTCTACGTTACATATTCTTATTCCTAATGCATTTTTAAGCAAAGCTGCATTCGGGCAAGATTCCTTCAGAAATTAGGATCTGCCAGTCTGTTCACATGTCAATCTAGAAAAGTGCTTTTTATTCTCCAATGAAGTATTAACTTGAGAAGAGACACTTTGGAAGTAGTTTGCTTTTGAATACCTCGTGCCCCGACAGGTACACAGCCACATCTTCCCAGGATTTATCTGTTGAAATCTTCGAGTTTATAAAATATTTTAGCTGCTCATGTAACCTGGCCATAAAAGCAGTACCTAAAATAGAACATACAAAAACAATTAAAGGTCCTTTTGGCATAACTAGACATAGAACAAGAAAAAAAACACAGAACAATCCAGCGTTACAGGTCCATGACTCTCATTTATACAATCAATACCAGAACAAAAGTAGGGCATTTTAATGCTTTTTGAAGAGTAGGAAGCAGGGCAAAAGCTAACAACTTGAGCATTCGGGTCCACAAGAGGAACCACAAAAAAAAACACTGTTTCAGTGCAACTGGAGCAAGTCGTCCTCATCTCAGCTTGTCCCTCCTTCAGCAAAGAAAGCAAACACAATGACTAAAATGGGGAAATCACATATTAGTTGCACACAAACCACATCATCATCACTCATATCAAACCAATGAAGAATCTAAGAGTGGAATTCTACGGTCATAGAATCAAGTTGAATAGCGATACTTTAATATTATGGCACTTACTTTCAAGTAAGACACACATATTTGATGCCTCAAACACTGTTACTGTAAAGACTACAAATGCTTAGTGGGTCTGGTAGTATCTACGAAGAGACAGTGTGCGTTTAGGTTAATAAAAAGTTAGGGTAAGATTTTAGAGTCCATTGTGAAGAATGAGATTTCTGAATACTTAGAACAGCATGGTAAAGTACCGCAAAGTCAGCATGGCTTCATCAAGGGGAGGTTATGCTTGACAAATCTGCTGGAATTCTTTGAGCAAATGGCGAGAAAGTTAGACCAAGGAGAGCCAATGGATGGTATTGATATAGACTTCCAGAAGGCCTTTGACAAGGGGCGCACAGGAGGCCCATGGTACTACCTGCTATAATTCGAGTACTATAGATGGGTCAGTTTTTCTCCAGCGTGTGCAGGAGGGCTTCCTGACACAGTATGTAGATAGGCCAACAAGGGGGGAAGCCACATTAGATTTGGTACTGGGTAACGAGCCTGGCCAGGTGTTAGATTTGGAAGTAAGTGAGCACTTTGGTGATAGCGATCACAATTCTGTTATGTTTACTTTAGTGATGGAAAGGCATAGGTGTATACCGCTGGGCAAGAGTTATAGCTGGGAGAAAGGCAATTATGATGAGATTAGGCAAGATTTAGGGAGCAAAGGATGGGGGAGGAAACTGCAGGGGATGGGCACATTAGAAATGTGGAGCTTATTCAAGGAAAAGCTCCTGTGTGTCCTAGATAAGTATGTACCTGTCAGGCAGGGATGAAGCTGTAGAGTGCGGGAGCCGTGGTTTACGAAGCAAGTCAAATCTCTGGTCAAGAAGAAGAAGGCGGCTTATGTTAGGATGAGATGTGAAGGCTCAGTTAGGGTGCTTGAGGGCTAAGAGGTAGCCAGGAAAGACCTAAAGAGAGAGCTCAGAAGAGCTAGGAGGAGACATGAGAAGTTGTTGGCGGATAGGATCAGGGTAAACCCTAAGGCTTTCTATAGGTATTAAAGGAATAAAAGAATATTGGGAGTAAGATTAGGCCCAATCAAGGATAGTTGTGGGAAGTTGTGTGTGGAGTCAGAGGAGATAGGGGAAGCACTAAATGAATATTTTTCAACAATATTCACTCTAGAAAACGACAATGTTGTCAAGGAGAATACTGAGATATAGGCTACTAGACTAGGTGAGATTGAGGTTCACGAGGAAGAGGTATTAGA
The DNA here is from genome assembly GCF_030684315.1 of Stegostoma tigrinum. Classification (NCBI taxonomy): domain Eukaryota; kingdom Metazoa; phylum Chordata; class Chondrichthyes; order Orectolobiformes; family Stegostomatidae; genus Stegostoma; species Stegostoma tigrinum. Next base: position 73,517,148 of record NC_081367.1, on the reverse strand, counting down.
AATCCTACAGAGGGTGAAGATAGATAAGTCCCCTGGGCTGGATGGGATTTATCCTAGGATCCTCTGGGAAGCCAGGGAGGAGATTGCCAAGCCTTTGGCATTGATCTTTAACTCGTCATTGTCTACAGGAATAGTGCCAGACGACTGGAGGATAGCAAATGTGGTTCCCCTGTTCAAGAAGGGGAGTACAGACAACCCTGGTAACTAAAGACCAGTGAACCTGAGCTCAGTTGTTGGTAAAGTGTTGGAAAAGGTTATAAGGGATAGGATTTATAATCATCTGGAAAAGAATAAATTGATTAGGGATAGTCAGCACGGTTTTGCGAAAGGAAGGTCGTGCCTCACGAACCTTATTGAGTTCTTTGAGAAGGGTGACCAAACAGGTAGATGAGAGTAAACCGGTTGATGTGGTGTATATGGATTTCAGCAAGGCATTCGATAAGGTTCCCCACAGTAGGCTATTGTACAAAATGCGAAGGAGTGGGATTGTGGGAGATGTAGCAGTTTGGTTCGGAAATTGGCTTGCTGAAAGAAGACAGAGGGTGGTAGTTGATGGGAAATGTTCATCCTGGAGACCAGTTACTAGTGGTGTACCGCAAGGGTCGGTGTTGGGCCCACTGCTGTTTGTCATTTTTATAAATGACCTGGATGAGGGCATAGAAGGATGGGTTAGTAAATTTGCAGACAACACTAAGATCGGTGGAGTTGTGGATAGTTACGAAGGATGCTGTAGGTTGTAGAGAGACATTAGATAAGCTGCAGAGCTGGGCTGAGAGGTGGCAAATGGAGTTTAATGCAGACAAGTGTGAGGTGATGCACTTTGGTAGGAGTAACCGGAAGGCAAAGTACAGGGCTAATGGTAAGATTCTTGGTAGTGTAGATGAGCAGAGATCTCGGTGTGCATGTACACAGATCCTTGAAAGTTGCCACCCAGGTTGACAGGGTTGTTAAGAAGGCATACAGTGTTTTAGCTTTTATTAATAGAGGGATCGAGTTCCGGAACCAAGAGGTTATACTGCAGCTGTACAAAACTCTGCTGCAGCCGCACTTGGAGTATTGTGTACAGTTCTGGTCACGCATTATAAGAAGGATGTGGAAGCTTTGGAAAGGGTGCAGAGGAGATTTACTAGGATGTTGCCTGGTATGGAGGGAAGGTCTTACGAGGAAAGGCTGAGGGACTTGAGGCTGTTTTCGTTATAGAGAAGAAAGTTGAGAGGTGACTTAATTGAGATATATAAAATAATCAGAGGGTTAGATAGGGTGGATAGGGAGAGCCTTTTTCCTAGGATGGTGATGGCGAGCACGAGGTGGCATAGCTTTAAATTGAGGGGTGAAAGATATAGGACAGATGTCAGAGGTAGTTTCTTTACTCAGAGAGTAGTAAGGGAATGGAACGCTTTGCCTGCAATGGTAGTAGATTTGCCAACTTTGGGTACATTTAAGTCGTCATTGGACAAGCATATGGACGTAAATGGAATAGTGTAGGTTAGATGGGCTTGAGATCGGTATGACAGGTCGGCACAACATCGAGGTCCAAAGGGCCTGTCCTGTGCTGTAATGTTCTATGTTCTATGGATAGAAGATTGGTTCTCTGGCAGAAAGCAGAGTGGGGATAAAAGGGTCCTTCTCAGATGGCAGCCTGTGACAGCGGTGTTCCACAAGGGTCAGTGTTGGGACCATAACTTTTCACTTCGTACATTAATGATCTTGATGAAGGAACTGAGGACATTCTGGCTAAATTTGCAGACAACACAAAGATCGGTGGAGGGACAGGTATTATTGAGGAGGCAGGGAGGCTGCAGAAGGATTTGGACAGGTTGGGAGAGTAGGCAAAGAAGTGGCAGATGGAATACAACATGGGCAAGTGTGAGGTCATGCACTTTGGTAAGAAGAATTGATGTATGGACTATTTTCTAAATAGGGAGAAAATTTAGAAGTATGAAGCACAAAGAGACTTCGGAGTTATACTCCAGGATTCTCTCAAGATAAACTTGCAGGATGAGTCAGGAGTTAGGGAGGCAAATGCAACTGTGGCATTTATTTCAAGTGGACTCGAACATAAAAGCAGGGATGTACTTCTGAAGCTCTAAGGATCTGGTCAGGCCACATTTGGAGTATTGAGCACAGTTTTAGGCCCCATATCTCAGGAAACAAATATACTGGCCTTGGAGTGGGCTCAGAGGAAGTTCACAAGAATGGTCCCAGGATTAAAAAGCTTAACATGAGGAATGTTTGACGACTCTGGGTCTATATTCGATAGAGTTAGAAGGATAAAGGGCGATCTGATTGAAACTTACAGATTACTGAATGGACAGAGTCAATGTTGGGAAGATGTTTCCAATGGTAGGAGAGATTAGGACTTAAGGGCACAGTCTTAGGATAAAGGGAAGACCTTTTAGATCAGAGCCAAGGAGAAACTTCTTCAGCCAGAGAGGGGTGAATCTATGGAATTCACTACCACAGAAGGCTGTGGAGGCCAGGTCATTGAGTATATTTAAGACAGAGGTAGATAGGTTCTTGATTGTCAAGGAGATCAAGTGTTACGGGGAGAAAACAGAAGAATAGGGTTGAGAAACTTATTAGCCATGATTGAATGGTGGAGCAGACTTGATGGGCTGAATGGCCTAATTTCTGCACCTATGTCTTATGGTTTATCCCATACATGAAAGGAAATTCCTGCGTAAAGGGTACAGTGAAAGAGGCTTATAAGGTGTGAGATTGAGGAAGCAATCACCCAATGGCATTATTATTGGACTACTTTTTGACAGACACCGGTGATCTTCTGGGGACCCAGGTTTGAAACCTGCCATGACAAGTGGGAACTTGAATTCAGTAAAAGAAAATCTGGAAATAAGAGTCTAATGATGACATCATTGATTGTTGAAAAAAACCTATCTGGTTCATTAACGTCCTTTCGGGAAGAAAACTGATAACATTACTTGCTTTGGCCTATATGTGACTCCAGGCCACTGAAATGGGGAAGTTTGCCGTCGGGGCAATTAAGGATGGACAATAAATGCTGGCTTAGCCAAAGATGCTCTCACCCTCTCTGAATGAAGAATCAATGAAAAGAAACATCAACTCTGTTTCTGACACCACCCATGCTGCCACTATGTCAAGTATTTCCAGAATGTTCCTGTTTTAATGCAAATCCAGATCAATTTGTTTCACAGTTACAAAATCTACAGTCTCTAACTATCTGAATGCAAAAACTTTTGATAAACCTTCTGGTCACTTCAGTCCCTGTTGGAAATTACAATGTTACATATTTGTTTAAAACTGTTAATACAATCATGTTTTCCCAAAGCCCATGGAACATTTAGAAAACATCAGAACTTTTGTTGCATGTTGTTACAAAATAACTTCTTGAAAATCAAAACACCAAATAAAAAGCGTTGCATCAACTCATACAGAAACAACTTCTTATGTATTCACCGTTCACTAGCATCTTTTCAAAGTTTCTTTTTGCGTAAGTGAGATTTGACATTAGGCTGATAGAGTATTATATGAAAGAAAGCTTCAATTCAAGCTCAAAATTTTCAATGATTGGTACCAGAATTGGCAATGTATAAACTTTTCACTGTACTCGTGGAGTATATGTGAGAATGAAGGCTATTCTATTCTGTTTAGCCCAGGAAAAATTGGCCAATGCTTATCTTCTTATATCCAGAAGTCAGAAAGAACAAAGTAACCTCCCTAATACTGATCATTGTGTCAGATGAAATCAGAAACTCAATGCAATTGGGGAAATCAATCCAATAAAACAGGCCATGGCCTAGTGGTATTATCACTTAGCTATTAATCCAGAAGCTCAGCTAACATTCTAGGAACCCGGGTTCAAATCCGCCATGGCAGATGGTAGAATTTGAATTCTATAAAAAAATCTTTATTTAAGGATCTAATGACCATGAAGCCATTGTCAATCGTTGTAAAAAACCTATCTGATTGGCTGTGTCCTTTAGGGAAGGAAACTGCCATCCTTACCTGGTCTGGCCTACATGCGACTCCTGAACCACAGCAATGTGGTTGACTCTTAACTGCCAGTTGAGCAAATAGGGATGCTGACCCAGCCAAAGGTGCCCATGTCCCATGAGTAAATTATCTCAACCATTGCAAAAATGAAGTTGCCAAATTTCCATAATACAGATAATACATATTAAAATTGTGGAAAACTATGACTTATGGGAAATAAATTTATATCTCTATGTTTCCCTGTGCAATATGTTATAATCCATAATAAATGCATTTATTCTGAAGAAAAAGTAATTATAGTTGAGCATTACCTGGTGTGATACAGTTGGAGTCAAATCTGGCTTCCGTTGGAAGGATTTCTCCTTTCTCTAATGCTTTTTTAATTTTCTCTTCTGCTTCTTTTGCTGATCTAGATTTAAGAATATTGTTACAATGCAGTGAGTAGTATACAGCAGAAAACAGACTTACTCATAAATGAATTGGTTGCGGAGTGTGGCGAGACTTAGCAAAGTGAGAGCATGCTTCCCCTTCCTCCAATAATTATCATGGACAGAGAATGAATTATAAAGGAGGTAGGTGATTATTTGTCTAGCATGCATCCATACACAAGGTGTCAAAAATGATTTTTCACATGATGTATTTCCTAATTTCAAACCTGGTTAACTCAGTGATAAGCAGGAAGCTTTACTCCTTGCTCTCTATCGCATGCACAGCAAAAACACAACACAACATTAAGACCCGTTGCTCGGTCCCTCTCGTTGAGAGCAGTGGTGATGGGAGGCTGATGCCTGTCGGCACATTCATATTGGCAGCACTGCACAATCCAAACAACAGAGTCAGCTCCAAGTCCACAGTCATGATTACAGCTAAGCCTAAATCATACCTTATAATCCCCTTCTACTGAAACCATTATACAGAAATTTTCTTCCCAGAATGGTGTAGGCCAATAACTTTTCTCCACATTATTTCCTTGCCGGCATCTTCGCATCCTAATACAAACACTCCTGAATGGCAATGTGTGGGCATATACCAAATGGACTGCAGTGGTTCAAGAAGGCAGCTCATCATCACCTTCTCACGGCTGATTAGGGATCTACAATAATGCCATCACAACTAGAGACACCCACATCCCATGAATAAATAAAAAACCTCTACATTTAAAACATACTACTCACACAACTATCTAACTAGAGCCTTAATAAAAACTAGCCTGTCTCAAAATTATATTTAACAATTGAATGAGCATTGACTGCTGTTTGACAAGGGAGTTCCAAAGCTCTACTGCTCTTTTTGTGTAGAAGTGCTTTCTAACATTCCTCCTGAATGGCCTAACCCTAAATCTTAGCCTATGCCCCTGCTTCTACAATCCCCAACCAGCGGAAATAGCGTATTGTTACCTACCCAGTCTTTCCCTGTTAATATCTTGAAGACCTTGATTAGAGCAACCCTTACACTGTTAAATTCTGGAGAATAAATGCCTAATCTCACCTCATAATCTAATCCCAGGTAACATCATAAAACTTTTTCAACTCCCTCCAGGGCAAAAAACATCCTTGCTAAGGAGTGGTTAGCAGAACTACTCAAAGTACTCTAAGTGGGGTCTAACCAGGGTTTTGTACAACTGCAGCAGAATGTCTGCTTCCCCCTACTCCAGCCTTTTAGATATGAAGGCCAGCATTTCATTACCGTTGACTATTTTCTGCACTTGTTCATAGCATTTTAAAAGAGCTATATATCTAAATCCCCAACTCTTGTTGGATATTCAACTTATTTAACTTTGTGACTAAAAAAACACCTGATCCATCCTTTATGATGTGGAGGTGCCAGTACTGGACTTGGTTGGACAAGATCACAAGTTACATGACAGCAGGTTATAATACAAATGATTTATTTGGCATCATAAGCTTTTAAAGCCCTATCCCTTCATCAGGACCTTGGGGCAGCGCTTTGAAAGCATATGATTCCAAATAAATCTTTTGGACTATAACTTGGTGTTGCGTAACTTCAGACATTATCCTTTTTTGGACCAAAATGGATAGCCTCATACTTGTTTTTACTAAAATCCATCTGCCACAGCTTTGCCCATTCACCTAATCTATCAATGAACTGTTATTTTATGCTGTCATCAACATTGTAAAAAGTCAGTCTTCAAATTCGCTGACATTATTATCAAGTCATCAATGAATATTGTGAATAATTGAAGCCCCAATACAGACCCTGTGGGGCACCAGGATTTTGCCTTTACTCTTGTGGTGGTGACGGGCCTTGAGGGCAGAAGTACAGCACCTTTGATCACTGGAGAGTGTGTCAATTTGAGTATTTACCCATTATTCCAACTCTTTTTCCTGTCACTTGGCCAATTTCCTATCCATGACAGTAATGTGCTGTCAATTCTTTGGGCTTCCACCTGAGCTAACAGTCTTTTGTGCGGGGCTTTATCAGAAGCCTTCTGGAGACAGCATCCATCAACTTGTCTCTGTGCACCACCACGGTCACCTTTCAAAAAAAAAAACTCAGGTTTGTCGCGCATGGCCTACTCTTCTTGACTTTATGCTGACTCTCCCTGATTGGTTGGCATTTTTTGAGGTGATCAGTTGCCCTGTCCTTGATTACAGACTCCAACAAATCCCACACCACAGATGTCAAGCTAACTGGCCCTTCATTCCCTGGTTTTCGTCCGTCACCCTTCTGAAAGAGCAGATTGACAAGAGCACATTCCCAATCCAGAGGTACAGCTCCTAAATCCAGGAAGCTTTGAAAGATTATGGTCAGGACATCGCCAATGGGCGCTCTTACATCCTTTAATACCTGTGGCTAGAAACCATCAGGTCGTGGGAATTTGTAACTCTCACTTCCATTAACTTGCCCATTACTGATGATTTACTTCAACTAATTTTATTTCGACCTTGGCCCAATGTTCTGTTGATTCTTTTGGAACTTCTGGCAAACTATCCTCTTTTTCTGTGAGTACCGAAGCAAAATAATTGTTCAGTACATCTGCCATGTCCTCATGGTGACTGCCAACATCCTCACAGTCGGCCTTCATTGGGCCAGGAACAGTCTTGTGCCTTGCAAATTTTCCTTTATAATCTCTTTTAGCTGCTCTAACTCTGTGGCCCTTTGCTGGTCTTTGTATTTATCCCATTCTGTAGGTTTGGTACTCCTCTTTGCATTTTTATTATCCCTTTCTTTTAATATTATGCTGTCCCGGACTGGTTCAGATACCCACAGCTGCTTTTTTGTGAGGTTAAGCTTTTCCTTCTCATGGGTACCAACTGTTTTTGAATAACATTAAATGTTCCTTCCAATGTTCCTGAGTTAACACAGCGTGGAGCTGGAGGAACACAGCAGGCCAGGCAGCAGAGGAGCAAAAAAGTCAATGTTCTGAGTCAGGAACCTTCTCCAGAAATTGGGGGGAAATAAATAGAGAGGGGGGGGGGGGCTGGGGAAGGTAGGCAGTGGTGAGGATTGGTCAGTGAGGTAAGAGGTGTGGACAGGTGGAAGAGAAGATGGGCAGGTTGTGTCAGGTCAAGGAGGCGGGGATGAGAGGGAGAGTTGGTCATGGGATGATGCTGGGGATGGGAAGATTTTAAAACTGGCGAATTCTAGGCTCAGGCCATCAGGCTGTAGACTCCCAAAGCAGAATATGAGGCGCAGCTCCTCCAGTTTGCAAGTGGTGTCATTGTGACACTGGAAGAGACTGAGGATGGGCATAAGACCCAGGGAGTGGGAGGGGAATTAAAGTGGTTCACAACCGGAAGGATTACTGCGTACAGTGAGCAGATGCTCTATCTATCTGTCACCAAGTCTATGCTTGGTCTCAGTGATGTAGAAGAGACCACATCAGAAGCAGTGGACACAGTAGACCAGGTTGGAATATGTACAGATGAACCCCTTTTGGATATGGAAAGCTTGTGAGAGGACAGTGTACAGGCAGGTGGTTGCAAGGAGAGGTGCCCGGTTTGGTGGCGAGTGTGGAGCAGATGAGGCAGTCATGGGAAGAGTGGTCCCTATGAAAGGCAAAGAGGAAAGGAAATATCTCTTTGGGTATGGGTTTGAATTGCAGATGGTGGAAGTGGTGGAGGATGATAGGCTGGATGCAGAGGTTGGTGGGGTGGTATGTGAGGACCAGGGGGATTTTGCCTTTACTCTTGTGGTGGTGACGGGCCTTGAGGGCAGAAGTACAGCACCTTTGATCACTGGATAGTGTGTGTGAGTGTGCGCGAGAGAGAGAGAGTGTGTGTGTGTGCGCGAGAGAGCGTGTGCGCGGGTTTGTCTGTGTGCGCGGGTCTGTGTGTGTGCACGTGCGCGCGCGCCTGGGGGGTGGCGGGTGGGGGATGTTGCAGTCCTTAAAATGGAGGACATCTGGGATGTCCAGGAGTGGACCACTCCATCTTGGTTGCGGATGCGGCAGAGGTGGAGGAATTGGAAGTAAGGGATTATGTTCTTGCCGGTGAGTGGGTGAGAGGAGGTGTAATCAAGGTAGCTGTGGCAGTTAGTGAGTTTGAAATAGACATCACTGTAAAAACAGTTAACATTGATGGAGACAGAGAGGTCCAGGAAGGGCAGGGAGATATTAGAAATGGTCCAAGTGAATTTAAGGCTGGGGGAGAAAGGTGTTGGTAAAGTTGACGAACTGTTCAAATTCCTCATGAGAGTACGAGGCTGCACCAATACAGTCATCAATGTAGCGGAGGAAGAGGTAAGAGACGGTGCTGGTATTACAGGGGAAAAGGGGCCTGTATCCATCTATCACCATCCCACCAAACTTTTCCCAGCCCCACCCATCCTCCCTCTCGCCTCTTTGAGCTGACACAACCTGTCCACCCTCCCTATCTGTTCCACCCTTCACTGACCAATCCCTACTACCCACTACCTGCATCTACCTATCACCATCCCACCCCTCCTCCCTCTATTTATTTACCAGCTCCCTTGCCCCTCGCCAGTCCTGAAGAGTCCCGACCCAAAACGTCAACTTTCCTGCTCCTCTGATGCTGCCTAACCTGCTGTTTCCTCCAGCTGCACACCGTGCTGTCTCTGACTCCAGCATCTGCAGTTCTTGCTATCGCTGAATGTTCCCAAGTTGTTTTGCCTATTAACAATGCCTTCCAGTTGACTGTCAACAGTCTCTGCTCCATCCCATCATTGAATGATGAATTTTATTGTCACACGTACTGAAATACAGTGAAAAGCTTTGTTTACAAGTTGTACAGGCAGATCACAGCAAGCAGAACGGTGTACGGATCACAAAGACTAAGAGGCATACAGATTACATTATTTGAGGCTACAGTCCATTCAACAGTCTGATAATGGAAAAAGCTGTTCCAGAACCTGCCCGTGCGTGTGCCCAGGCTTCTGCATCTTCTGCCTGATGGAAGAGGATGTAGGAGATCATTATAGGGGTGTAATGGGTCTTTGATGATGTTGGCCACCTTTCCGCGGCAGTGAGCCGTGTAAATGGAATCCGTGGATGGGGGGTTGGCTTCAGTGATGGTCTGGGCTGTGCTCACCACCTTCTGTAGTTTCTTACGGTTCTGGGCAGAGCAGTTGCCAAACCAGGCCGTTATGCACCCGGACAGTTTGCTTTCTAGGGTGCATCTGTAGAAGTTGGTGAGGGACCTTACGGACATGCCAAACTTCCTCAGCTGCCTAAGGAAGAGGAGGTGTTACTGTGCCTTCTTGACTGTTGCATTTACATTGGAAGTCCAAAACAGGTTGCTAGTTATCATCACTCCGAGGAACTTGATGCTCTTCACTCTTTCAACCTCACTTCCATTGATGTAGATGGGGACATGTTCTTCTCTGGTCTTTCTGAAGTCGACGATCATTTCTTTAGTTTTGCTGACATTGAGAGACAGATTGTTTTCACTGCACCACGTCACCAAGCCCTCTAACTCCCTTCTGTATTTTGACTCGTCGTTGTTAGGATATCCGCTCATTAAAGCTTGCCTTACTTAAATCCAAAATTCTAGTATCTGATCTTTGCTTATTTCTTAGACACTACATGAAATGCGATCATATTATGATCGCTGTTTGTCAAATGCTCATGAACAACCAGGTCACTAATTAAATCAGGCTCATTGCTCATGACTAGATCTAATAGTGTTTGTCCCACTGTCCCATCCAAAACAGGGAGTTTTTATCCGTTCATGGGGTGTGGGTGACACTGTTTAGGCCAGCATTTATTGCCCATTTCTAATTTCCCTTGAGATGGTGATGGGGAGCTGCCTTCTTGAATCGTTGCAGTTCATTCTTCATTTTGTCAACAATGAGCTTCTCAATGATGTGGTGTCTCCAAGACGGGTGAGAAACTTTTCAACCTCGACTAGTTGAAATACAAGAAGAAAATGACATTGACATCACTCATGGAACTCCAGTATATGGATGACAATTTCATCTCCACAGTCTCAAAAGAGAATCTTCAAGCCTGGTTTAATACTTCCATGGAAGTACATTGAAGAATTTGTCTCAGCCTCAACCTCAAGAAAACAACCCTTTACCGAACACTCCCAGGCCAAGTTCCAGTCTCTCCCTCCATTAAGATCAAAAGAGAAATCTTTCCAAACGTGGAAAATTTCCCCCAACTGGGGAGTCTCCTCTCATCTAAGGATGAGATTGACGTGGAGATCCAGCATTATATCCAATCCGTGAATGCCAGTTTCAGTTGCCCAAGGCGGGTGCCTTCAATGACTGGGACATTTGTGCTGATATCACGAACTTTGCGTATAGTCAATCATGCTTCTAACTCTACCATATGGGTCCAAAACTTGGACAACATATAGATGATACCTCAAGGCCCTGGAGAAGTACCTTCAACGCAGTCCGAGACAGATTTTCTGCATTAGCTGGGAGGACAGGCACGCTGACATCAGCATCCCCAAAGGAGCCGACAGCACCAGCAAAGGCCATAATCATGCGTAACCAACTCCACTGGCCGGCTACATGCTTTGGATGCCGAGTTCAGACTGCCAGAGCAGATCATCTTCGCCCAGTTCATGGAAGGCACTCGACTGAGAGAGGCCAATGGAAGATCTTCAAGGATTCTCTGAAGTTTTATTGCAAGAAACGTAACTGAAGAAATCAACACCTGGAAACCATTGTTCAGAAGAAACCAATTTGGAGGGGCACACTTCTTTGAGAACATCCGTCAACAAGAGGAATTATGGCAAAGGAACCAGAGAATAGCATGCCATCAACCTTGAGGCCAAGGACTAATTCCACCTCCTGGAAACACTTGCTAAACGTTTGGTAGGGAATGTTGCGCTAGGATCAAGCTCTTCAGCCACAGAGGACCTACAGAACACATGAGCAGTGTCACAGAATTTCTTAGGCAGACAATCATACTCGTAAGCTAGGTGATTGCTGGCAATTACCACCCCACAACTAACAATTTAAACCAAAGCTGGAGAGTTCTACCATATCAAGACTTGAACGGCATGGACAACTAAACAACAAACCATAGGAGGCGGCTCCAAATACATTCCCATAGTCAACAATGGGAGAGCTCAGCACATCAATGCAAAAGACAAAGTTGAAGCATTTTTCACCATCCTCAAGAAGCACTGAGTGAACAGTCCATCTCAGGCTCATCCTGAGGCCCTCACCCTCTCAGATGTCTGTTTCAACAATTTAGATTAGATCAGAATCCCTACAGTATGGAAACAGGCCCTTCAGCAAACAAGTCCACACCGCCCCTTGGAGTATCCCACCCAGACCCATCCCCCTATAATCCACACACCCCTGAACACTACGGGCAATTTAGCATGGCCGATCCACCTAGCCTGCACATCTTTGGACTGTGGGAGGAAACTGCAGCACCCAGAGGAAACCCACGCAGACTGGGGAGAATGTGCAAACTCCACTCAGACAGTCGCCCGAGGGTAGAATCGAACCCGGGTTTCTGGCACTGTGAGGCTGCAGTGCTAACCACTGAGCCACTGTGCTGCCCTGAAACCTACAGAACTTCCCAACATTTCAACTGTTTGTATTCCCCAAAGGACACTCATCCTCTATCCTGCAGCCTTGTTTCAAACATGGAGAAAACAGCTGAATTCCTGACTTGACAGCAACAGCCCTTTACAGAATGTAATGTCAACAAACCCTAGCGACATCGAAATTGATTGGATTCAAAGGGAAAACTCTTCACTCATTAGAGTCTCGCATACTATAAAGGAAGATGGCTTCCCACAACCACAATCCATCAGCTCAACCCCAGCACATTGCTGCCAAAGTTTCTCAGGGTAGTGTTCTATGCCCAGCCGTCTGTATTTCCTTTATTAATGACTTTGTCTTCAGAACAACAGGTAAATTATGACAGCACAAGGTTCAGCACAGTTTCAGTTCCTCAAGAGCTGAAACAAGATCCAAGCTTGGGATGATAAGTAGCAAGTGGCATTCATGCTACACATGTGCATTACAACAGCCAACAAAGAGAAAATCTAACCATTTCATTCAGCGGTATCAGTATTGCTCAATCCCCTGCCAAGCCGTTCAAATGAAAACTCATTCTGAAATGTTAATCATATTTCTCTCTGCGTAGATGCTGCCCAACTGATTATTTCCAGTATCTTCATTTTGGATATCCAACACCTACATTTTGTTTTTGCATATTTTTCTTGGACTTATTCCTTTCCAAACTTTGTTAATTACTGCCTTACAAAGTGGCATCAGTTCTGAAGGAGGGTCACTGGACCCGAAATGTTAACTCTGATCTCTCTCCACAGACACTGCCAGATTCGCTGTGTTTTGCCAGCAATTACTGTTTTTGTTTTGTGATTTCCAGCATCCATAGTTCTTTGGTTTTTTTCGCCAATCCCAAAATTTACATGGGATCTGGTACACCAAATGTTGGCAGTCTGAGAGATAACAGGAGGCAGAGCTGAGTTCAATTTGTCCTCTGTGTGCACAGAAGTGCGCTGCAGCAGTGGCCACTGTGAGGAACAACTCCGGATGTGTGTTCATTCCTTCGCCCAGGGTTAATGACTTGCCCATTAAAGGCAAACTAACTGACTGAATCTTCTTGGGTTTTGTGACTCAGCTACTTCGGGAATAAAGGTGCAAAGCATCTCACAAGTGCTTTGACCATTCTGAACTGCCCACAAAACAATTTCTTACCTAAAACGTCTGCCACGTTGTTGATTCAATTTTGCTCTTGGAGCCACACCATCAACTGCCATGAAGAAGACCTTCTTTGGTTTGATGATGCGAAATAATACTTCCACATAGTGGAAAATATCAGCGAAAATTTTTTCTTCAGAGATTCGAAAGTGCACATCTTCATCATTTGGGTGAGAACATTGATGAATAATTCCATTCATATCCAGATAGAGATTGTCAAATTCCGGAATCTGCAAAAGTGAACGCAGAGAGTCACTAATGAATGGCTGAATTGTCTAGGTTTAATAATGATAATTAACAAATTTTCATATTTCAATTGAAAGTACGCTATTCCAAAGTCTTAGTAAATAAAATTACCTTAATTATTTTGTTACAATTAATCTTGGAGTACTAGGTTTTTTTTGTTTGTGACAAAGACCTGGTAAAACCCCTCTGCATTAAACACAAAATATTCATCAGACAGGACAGAAAAGAACATTCAAGCATTCGATATTGTACAAATCATAGCTGCACTGACAAGAAAGACAGAGAAACCAAAGATCTAGATCTTGGTTGCTTGTTTTAGCTTCGCAAGAGTGAGCTTTTTAAATTAGCCACAACATGCAAGGCCTAGAATGTGTAGTTTCCTGTACTGCCATGTTAATCCCAGATTTGACAGCCATGGTCAACCAGAAATCAATCAGGCCTCAAGTTTTGGACAAGCTTTTCCCAGTTGTCAAGCTGTGCAGCTTACAATTAAAACTTAAAGCAGCGTCGCTTGTTTGTAAATCATCTTTTTTATAAATAATTAGTAATTCTGTAGCAATCATGCACAGAGATTAAAAGTACCATGCTTGGAATGTCAGATATACATGATAACAATTAAGTTCTTCTCAATTGTTTCCTACAATATATTGAATACTGTCTACACTATATTAAAAATCTTACAACTGAACTCATCTGTCAACTTCTTGCATCATAATTTCTTGTACAGTGTACCCACACTTGCATTGAAATGAAGTGAACTCCATGAATAGCAGTGGTGTTCTGCAGGCAAGAGGGCAGCAGAAAAAAAAAACATGCAGTTTTCATAAACAGTTTGAATAGAAAGCCAGAATGGAAGAATATAAAAGGATCCACATGTGGACAGAACATTTATAACAATAAGTTTCCGTCTGCCCAAATTATTCAGATTGGTTTGCTTAATAGTTTGTGTATTGGTGGGCAGAGCCCAGAGCAAGCAACAGCTGTAAGACCACAGGGGCAGAAGTAGGGTATGCAGCCCACTGCATTTATTCCATCAATGGGATCACGGCTTATTTGATAATCTTCAATTCCACTCTCTTTCCTTTTCATTGTAACCCATGATTCCTTTCCCAATGTAAAATCTATCTACTTCAGCCTTGAAAAAAAACTTAATGACCCAGCCTCAAAAGCCCTCCACCATCAATTGCTATCCAATGACAGGATATGGCAGTTGATGAAAACAACAGAAGCGGAAGGTAAGGAGAGCTCAACAAAAAGATACTCTGTGGTTAAGAGATGCTTCCCAAGAACAACAGGCTGACACTGAATTGAATGGCATGGGGCAGATGAACGAGATGGTGGAATTGGTCAAGTGTGACAAAATAGCAGGGCAATTTGAATTTAATTCATACATGGGAAATAGTGTCGCTGGCTCAACCTGCATTTATTGCCCATCCCCAGCTGTCCTTGAGAAGGTAATAATGGGCTGCTTTCTTGAGCCTCTTCAGTCTTGTAGGTTGATCTACATTTGCCTTTCGGGAGGGAATTCCAGGATCCTGACCCAGTGACACTGAAGGAACGGTTCAACATGGTGAGTGGCCTGGAGGGGAACTTGCAAGTGGTGGTATTCCATTGTATCTGCTGTTCTTGTCCTTCTATACGGTAGTGGTCATGGGTTTGGAAAGTACTGTCTAAGGATCTTTGGTGAATTTCGGCAACGTATCATGTGGGATGATACATACTACTGCTACTGAGTGTCTGTGGTGGAGTGACAAAGCTTATGGATGGGTGGCCAATCAAGCTGGCAGTTCTGCCAAGCTTCTTCAGTCTCAGTGGAGCTGCGCTTATCTAGATAAGTGAGGAACATTCCATCACACTTCTGACTTGTGCCTTGAGGATGGTGGACAAGCATTGTTGAACATTCCTAGCCTCTTTATACATATGGTGAGTCCAGTTCAGTTTCTGGCCAATGGTAAGGCCGAGGATGTTGACGTTGAGGAATTCAGTTATGGTCAGACAACTGATCGTCACAGGGCGATCATTAGATTGTCTCTAATTGGAGATGGTCATTGGCTGGCATTCATGTAGTGCAAATGTTACTTTCCACTTTTCAACCTAAGTCTGAATATTGTCAAGATCATATTGCATTTAGCCATGGACGGCTTCAGAATCCGAGGAGCTGTGAATAGTTCCGAACATTGGTCGTGTATGATTGCACATTCTGACCTTACGATACAGTGAAGGTCATTGAGGAAGCGGTTGAAGATTGTTGGGCCAAAGAGCTGAGATGACTGACCTCCAACAACCATAACCATCTTCCTATATGCCAAGTATGACTCCAAACATTGACAAGTTTTTCCTAAATCCCACTGATTCCAGTTTTGCTGGGGCTCCTCGATGCCCATCAGCCAAATGCGGCCTTGATGTCAAGGGCTGACATTCTCAGCTCTTCTGTCCATGTTTGAGGCAGTAATAAGGCCAGGAGCTAAGTGACCTAGGAGAACCCAAACTGGGCATCACTCAGCAGGTTATTGCTAAGCAGGTGCTGCTTGATAGCACTGTTACTGACACTATTCATCACTTTACTGAACTGATTCAGAGTAGGTTGATGGAATGGCCATTGGCCAGATGGATTTTTCCTGCTCTTTGTCTACAGGACATACCTGGAAATGTTCCACTTCGTTGGGTAGATGTTAGTTGTAAGAAGCAGCTTAGCAAGAGGTGCAGCAAGTTTTGGAGTATGTCTTCAGCACTATTTCCAGAATGTTGTCAGGGCACATAACCTTTGTAGTATCCAGAGTCTCCAACTGTTTCTTAAAATCATGTAGAATGAATAGGATTTGGTGATTACTGTCATCTGGAGGATACTGAGATGCATCATCCACATGACACTTCTGGCTGAATGATTTGATTCAAGTTATTATTCAAAAGCTACGTTTTGCAATAAGAATTAAGACCAACTACATCTGAGAATTATTTTCAAAAATGATTCTGTCACAAAGAATACGCTGGCATTGAATCTGTAGATGTTGACAGCTGGAGTTTCTACACAATCCAACTTCAATGGGTAAACCAGCACACAAACTGAGAGTCAAAGAAATTGTGATGTTAATATTGCCAGAAAACTTGAACCTTATTCAAGCATGGTATCATGGAGCAAAATATGTTGTGAGGGAACAATTTTCTTCATTGATAGACGCTTAAATTATAATAGGCAGATCCAAATGAGAGCCATTCCTCAATTAGTATTGTGCTCATTTGTAAAGGTGCCTTTTCAATCAGGAGAAAACACTTATCCATCAGACTTAAGTATTTCATAATAATGGAGAATGTTAACTAAGATTTTAAAGGGATCTCGATCAATTGGGCCAATGGGCGAAGGTGTGGCAGATGGAGTTTAAGTTGAATAAATGCGAGATGTTGTATTTTGCTAAGACAAACAAAGGCAGGACTTAGAAAGTTAATGGAGGGCCCTGGGCAGTATTGTTGAATAGAGACCTTTGAAAGCTTCGCCATAGGTAGACAGAATGGTGAAGGTGTTTGATATGCTTGCTTTCATTGCTCAAACCACCAAGAAAAGGAGTTGGAATGTCGGAGGTTGTACAGGATGATGGCGAAGCCACTTTTGGAGTACTATGTATAGTTCTGTTCACGCTGCCATAGGAAAGATATTATTAAATTGGAAATGGCTCAGAAAAGATCTTCAAGAATGGATCTACTGCACTAGAGGCTTTGAGTTATATGGAGAGACTGGATAGGCTGGGACTGCTTTCACTGATGCGTAGGACATTGAGGGGCAACCTTATAGAGGTTAATGAAATCATGAGGGGCACAGACATCATGAATAGAAAAGCTTTTTTCTCTAGGGTAGGGGAATTCAAAACAGGAGCGCATAGGTTTAAGAGAGGAGAAAGATTTAGAAGGGACCTGACGGGCAACTTTTTTCACACAAGAGGGTGGTGTGTATATGGAATGAGCTACCGGGGAAGTGGTGGATGCAGGCACTATTACATTCAAAAGACATTTGGACAGGTACATGAATAGGAGAGGTTTAAAAGGAATCAGTTAAACTCAGGCAAATGGGACTAGTTCAGTTTGGGAAATTTGGTCAACGTGGATAAGTTGGACCAAAAAGTCTGTTTCCAGGCTCTTTGACTCTACGACTGTAAACTAGTCACAAGCCCAGTCTATTGACAACATTTGTACTTATATTCCTAGCCTTGCTTTGAGACAGTTACCTTCATGTATCTTTCTCCCAGAATCAAGGCTTTTGATTCTGTTCAAGATTTTTTCATAAAACTACAACTCAAAATTCTTTATTTCTGGAAGTACTGTTGCAATAAAAATATTGATTTGACCACAACTGTTTCGAAGGTTGCTCATTTGAAATATGTTGTGAAGTAATATATCATCATTCAGAAAAGGACAAAAATAACCAGGAAAACAACAGGATGCAGCTAATTTATAGCACTGTCCAATCAGCAGATTATGACAATTAACTATGATCAGGTACCAATAAAATAATTTTTTATTATATAATGCTCCCAAAACTAAACAACCTGTTATTGAGAAAAATGTCAAATCTCTAGCTTTTCACAGTTTGATGGATGAGGACAACATTAATCTAGTTCAGCCATACAAACAGGAAAGACCTAGGTTGAAATTCTGTGAACTGTACTGAGTTGGCTGATTTCAGCCAAGCAGAAAGCAGTCTGGGTTAGGGAGAATTGAGCAGTCAGAATACCTTGGTGAACATTTTATCAAAAATCACTTACATATCGCCCATCTGTGAAGAGTAGTTTGTTAAAGAAGATTTTAAATCTATGAACTATCAATGGTAAGATTTGCAAAGAGCAATAAAAAGCAACACAATTTCCTAATTTAGAAAAAAAACAAAACAGCATACTTAATAGTTGCAGCAGTAAAAAAAACAGCAGCAACAGGATAAGATACAAACTATTTATGAGCATGAACAAACAGCTGTTATTTTGGGAACTTTGTCAATTACATCACTAAGCTTCGATTCTGATTTGATCCAATTGATTGAGTGCCATGTATTTCAATAACTATTTCACTGTCTTGCATCAGATTGAGCATGAATGAATTGTACACACCCATGACTGGTGCTTTAATCAAACTTCAAAAACATTGTGTAACATATCTGAACTAATCAGAAACTTTCTTGCTTCAACTGTAAATTTTTTAACAATTAGCGGCTTGGATTCAAAGTTGGAATCAATGGTGAAGTTGCCTTTGGTTTCCATCATTACTCCAACCGCAACTTCTGGAGTCTGCATGTACAGTATAACGCAAATAATCTGAAATTAGGATCAGTGATGATAGGCTTCCCTGGGTGCACTATTGAAACACTATTTCCTGACATCAAGTAATTTAAAATCATTGAACTGAAAGTAATTCCCCCTTTTACACTATTCACCTCACTGTAAAAATCCCTGAAAAGTTACATCTTCTTGAATGAGGCATAACTGGTCTTTTAACAGCAATATTAATGATTATAGAATACTAAAGAACTTGCAAGACATTGGAAAACAAGCTATGCATTTGTGGAAAATCACATTGTTCCATTATGATCAAAATTCACAGCTTTTTAAAAAATCCCTTGGACATTTCAGTTTCTATATAATCCCATGTTTATGTGTGATTTATGTTGCTCCTCATAAAATGTAATCGGACATGAAGGATATCCATGAAAATCCTTTAAGGCGAATGGCTATTTAGAATGCTTGATGGTATCACTACTGTTAGATACTTGAACAGCTTCGTACTAATTAACATCAGGAAAGGGGAAATCAATGCCATATGCTATCTTTGATGTCAGAAGCAAGCACCTTCACTTTATTGCTGGCCTCCCAGGAAATTTAGACCAGCACGGGAGAGTGTTTAATGCTAGTTGATGAATGAGTACTTGAATAATGAAACATCCCCTCAAATCAGAGGATACAAGAACGGCAGCACACTGTGTATACTATAAGTAACATTCAAGATGCAGTTATGCTCAATAAAGCAACCAACTCGCAGTAGCTTTTCCAGAACCAGAGCATTTCCTCTTTGGAAAAGCATTTATTTCTGAAATAAGTTAAGTCTGTAGTAAAATGTTACTATGCAGAAAACAGCATATTTAGAATAAAATCCTAACAATTAATATTTAAGGCATTCAAGATTTTCTAAATTTGGTTGGAGAAAGTCATTACAAAGCTTAAATCAAGACATGTGAAAGAGTAACTTTGACAGAAAGAATGACTGAAGGGTCCCCCTGCAAAAGAAAGCCTCATGAACAAAAACAAAGTTGGGGCAAGCTCAGCAGGTCTGGCAACATCTGTGAAGGAAAAAACAAGTGTTATTGTTTCGGGTCCAGTGACATTTCTTCAGAGCACAAAAAACTGACAATGCTGCAAATACTTAGCAGGTCTGGCAATGGAGAGAGAAACAGAGTTCATGTGTTCTGAGGAAGTGTCACTGGACTCGAAATGTTAACTCTGTTTTACCCTCCACAGATGCTGCCAGATCTGTGAGCTTTGTCAGCAACTTCTGTTTTTGTTCCTCATTTACAGCATCTACAGTTCTTTCGGTTTTTATTAAAGGCAGACTAATGTTGTGTCTGGATATTGTGTCAGGTGTCAGACCCTGAACCTCGAGAATTCACTACAAGGAAAATCACTAACTCCATGCTTCAACAAATTTCAGCAAAGCAAATGGGGCTGACATTTATGATCAACACACCTCAGGAATTATAATTTCCTGAGTACAACTGATAAGAATAAGTTATATGTGTACTCTCTTTCAGTTCACTGGAATGCGTTCATATTTTAAGTGGAGTTTGTACCCTGAGGATTTCACAACTTGCATAATATTTGAAGAATGAAAATATTTAACACGGAAGCTCAAACACTACTGTTTTTATCACTCTCACAGAAAAGTGTATTTTGTGATTAAATAAAATTTCTTTGGGTTCCACAGGCAGTGTAAGTAATAAAATATTGAATATAAAATAGTAAATGCTTGGCTCTCCTAAACTTATACTAGAATGAACCATTTCAGTGCTCCTGGACAGGGAAAAGAATCCTATCAAATGCAGAGGAATGGAATTGTGGGAGATATAGCAGTTTGGATCGGAAATTGGCTTGCTGAAAGAAGACAGAGGGTGGTAGTCGATGGGAAATGTTCATCCTGGAGACCAGTTACTAGTGGTGTACCGCAAGGGTCGGTGTTGGGTCCACTGCTGTTTGTCATTTTTATAAATGACCTGGATGAGGGCGTAGAAGGATGGGTTAGTAAATTTGCAGACAACACTAAGGTCGGTGGAGTTGTGGATAGTGACGAAGGATGCTGTAGGTTGCAGAGAGACATAGATAAGCTGCAGAGCTGGGCTGAGAGGTGGCAAATGGAGTTTAATGCAGACAAGTGTGAGGTGAAGCACTTTGGTAGGAGTAACCAGAAGGCAAAGTACAGGGCTAATGGTAAGATTCTTAGCAGTATAGATGAGCAGAGAGATCTTGGTGTCCATGTACACAGATCCTTGAAAGTTGCCACCCAGGTTGACAGGGCTGTTAAGAAAGCATACAGTGTTTTAGCTTTTATTAATAGAGGGATCGAGTTCTGGAACCAAGAGGTTATGCTGCAGCTGTACAAAACTCTGGTGCGGCCGCACTTGGAGTATTGTGTACAGTTCTGGTCACCGCATTATAAGAAGGATGTGGAAGCTTTGGAAAGGGTGCAGAGGAGATTTACTAGGATGTTGCCTGATGGAGGGAAGGTCTTACGAGGAAAGGCTGAGGGACTTGAGGCTGTTTTCGTTATAGAGAAGAAGGTTGAGAGGTGACTTAATTGAAACATATAAAATAATCAGAGGGTTAGATAGGGTGGATAGGGAGGGCCTTTTTTCTAGGATGGTGATGGCAAGCACGAGGGGGCATAGCTTTAAATTGAGGGGTGAAAGATATAGGACAGATGTCAGAGGTAGTTTCTTTATTCAGAGAGTAGTAAGGGAATGGAACGCTTTGCCTGCATCGGTAGTAGATTCGCCAACTTTAGGTACATTTAAGTCGTCACTGGATAAGCATATGGACGTACACGGAATAGTGTAGGTTAGATGGGCTTGAGATCGGTATGACACGTCGGCACAACGTTGAGGGCCAAAGGGCCTGTACTGTGCTGTAATGTTCTATGATCTATGTTAATACCAAGACCTCTGAAATAATTAAAAAAAACAGAAAATGCTGCAAATACTTAGCAGTTCTGGCAATGGAATGTTTCAGGTTATTACCTTCAACAGAACATTTACACCTGAAATGTTATTTGTTTCTTTCTCCACAGAAAATGAGACCCGGTGAGTACTTCCAGCACTTTTTTGTCATTATTTCTGATTTCCAGCATCTGTAATATTTTTGTGTTGTCAACACCCCTGTTTATATTTGGGATAAAATCTGAACTGACAAGGTGACTCACTTTGAAAGTAGTAGCAAGGTAAAGGAGTATTCAATGAACGGCAGGACGCAAGAAAACTCAGAGGAACAGGAGGATTGGGGTACTTGTCCCTGAAGGTGGAAGAGCAAGAAAATAGGGTCATTAAGATGACAACACGGTGTAGAGCTGGATGAACACAGCAGGCCAAGCAGCAGACGAGCAGAAAAGGTGACGTTTTGTTCGAGAACCTTCTTCAGAAAATTTCAGAATTTTCTGTTTTCTGAAGAAGGGTCTCAACCCGAAACACCAGCCTTCCTGCTCCTCTGATGCTGCTGTGTTCATCCAGCTCTACACTGTTATCTCAGATTCTCCAGCATTGGCAGTTCCTACTATCTCGGATTAAGACGATACATGGGTCACTTGTCTTCATCAACTGCGACATAGATTATAAGAGCTGGGAAGTTATGGTGAAGCTGTATAGGACTTTGGTCTGGCTGTAGCTGCAGTTCTGTTCACTGTACTATATGAAAGATGTGATTGCACGAGGTGGGGTGATGCAGAGGGGATTCACCAGAATGTTGTCTGGGCTAGAGCATTTTAGCTCTGAACGGAGGCTGGATAAACTCGGGTTATTTTCTTTGGAGCAGGTAAGGTTTGGGCAGTGTGGTGGGTGGGAGCTGATATGTGTGTAAGGTTATGAGGGTGAATAGAAAGCAACTGTTCTCCTTAGGTGAAGAGTCAATAACAAAATACGATTTTATGGTGAAAACCAGGAGGTTCAGAGGGGCACTGAGGAAACACCTTTTTTAAAACCCCGAGGTTAGTCGGGGTTTGGAATGCACTGCCTGGGGCGGAAAACTCGCAACCTTCAAAAAGTATTTGGGTGAGCACCTGAGGGGTCATAACATTCAAGGCTATGGACCTAGTGTTGGAAGGTGGAATTGGTCTAGATTTTGCGTGTTTTCTGGTGGTACAAACTTGATAGGCTGCACAGCCTTTGTAATAACATCACTCATTGTTCCCAGCAAATCAGATGAAATTTACTCTGGTGAACAGGCGGAAATAAAATGAACAAGCTGGTAGACATTACAAAAATTATTAATATACCTCATTAATACAGAAATGAAATTTAGCAAAAACTAGCACAAGATCACAATGAGAAAATGACATCATAAAACACTGTTATTTCATCAACGAAAACATCTAAGTAATTTGCTAAGGTCTCCATGCCTATACCTCTTACTGAGGCTAGCAAGGCTGATGTACATTCATTGACGAGAATTAGTGTATAAACAATTTCAAACACTAGTACACAGCACATGCAGTTCAGATAACTAGATATTAAATCAAAACCAATTCAGGGGAAAAAGAAAGCCAATTAAAAATAAGACAAAGTATGTAACATTTCTTGGAAATGAGACTAATTCTTTTCACTGTGGAATGAGAATGTTCAAAATATAATGGAACAAAGATTATGAGACAGCCATAGCAACAAGTACAAAGACAAAAACAACAAAAATTCCAAAAGAATCAGTTATGCGTGTACATTTGAATTGTGACAGTTTGGACTGTTGTCACTGCACAGTGGTTCGGTGACAAACAAGCCACTAAACCAAAACAAGTGAACTCAGATCTTCTTCCATACTTGTGATTGTCAATTTATTTATTTCTAAGAAACTTTCACAAAGCGCAATCATGAAATGTTTAAAGTACAAACCACAAACACCGGAACTGTCATTTCAAACAATTACAATGTTGAATGCTTAGTTCTAGACAAAGTTTGAAAATTGGAAATAAGGGTTTGAAGGCAAGTCTCTGGTTGAGTGGAGGAAGAGATTTGAAGGAGACTCTGAGTTGATGGGGAGGGAGAGGGGTGATTTTTAATGCATGTCTCTCAGATGAATAAGTGAGACTCTAGGTTGTGGAGGGGGGATTTGAAGAGGTCGAAGAGGATGAAGCTAAGATTCTGGGTTGAAGGTGGCGGGGATAAGAAATATTATTTGAATGGATAGTCTCTGCGAGGTTGCTTCTTCCTTACCTGATGCTCCTTTACTACTTGGCTCAGGCATGGATAGCGTTCACTTATCCAGCGGTAAAACTTGGGGACACCCATTGCCGGTGCTGCGTTTTAAAATGGAGCAACAAAGAGAGAATCAAAGTGTTGTGGTGGGGAGTTGATGCCAGGACAGCTGTGTAAACAGGGCCCTGTGGCACCTCCAGCTCTCTATCTGTCCCTTTCTGCCCCTCTCTCTTTCCAACTCTTTTCCACAAGCCCTCGCTATTTCCCTCTCAGTCCCTCTACTTGTCTCTGTCTCTCTCCTCCTCCTCCTCCCCGTCTCTGATCCCCTTCCCTTTGTCTCCTCTCTCTCTCCGTCTCCCTCGTTTCTGCCTGTCAGTCTGTCTCTCTCTACCTCTCTCCCCTACCCTTTGCTCACCTGTTGCCCCTCTGCCTCTGCCTCGGTCCCTCACGTCTCTCACTCTCCACTACTCAGTCCCTCTCTCGTCTCATCTCCCTTCCTCATTTCTCCTCTCTCCACTCCATCTCTTACTCTCATTCCACTGTTTCTCTTCCTGCCTCAGTCTCTCAGGCCCTCCCTGTCACCCCCCTCCTCTCTCTCTGTCTCTGTCTCACACACAACCCTAACTGTCTCTGATTCTCTCCCTTGTCTGTCTTCCTCTCTTTGTCACTCTATTCCTGTACCTCAGTTTCTCTGTTCCCCTCTCCCAGCCTCTCCGGTTTCCTTGTTTCTCTCCCTCTGCCGTTCCTTTGGTCGCTCTCCCTATCTCCCCGTCTCATTCTCAGCCTCTCCACACCTCTCTCTCTCCCTCCCCCCCCATCTCTCACTCCCTGCTCCTGTCTCAGTCTCTCGTTTCCCCCGACCTTTGTCAGTGAATCTCTCTTCCTCTGCCTAATCCCACCCATGCGCGCGCTCTCTCTCTCTCTGCTTCTCCATCTCTCTCCCTCTACACCCGTCCACTATCTCCTTCTATTCTCTCCTCATTGCCGCCCAACTCACCCTCTATTCCCCCTTCTCTATCCCGGCTCTCTACCCCCTCACTCCTCCGCTGTCCCCTCCTCTCCTCTCTCTTCCTCGCTCCTTCTCTCTCCCCGCTCCGTCTCTTCCCTCCTCTTTCCCCACCAACCCCGATGTCCCCCTTCTCTCTACCCGCTTTCCCCCCTCTCGTGCGCTCTCTCTCTCCCTATTTCTATCTCTCCCTCCCCCCGCTCCATGGCCCGGGGCCTACGGCAAGCGGCGGCCCCTCTCAGCCGCTGACGCAGCTCCAAGCGGCGGTCACAAAGCGGCGGGGAACCGCTTCCTGACGGGTGTCCGCCACAACTATTTGCACAGACTCTCCTGTTGTCCCCCTTCACTCCCCACCCTCCTTCACCTTTTTAAAAATTTTAATCCGTTTCTAATCACTGGTCGGACCCGGTGTCACCCTTGGATCAGTCCGGGCAGCTTGTGTCTCCTGCCTTGTCAGTCCCCCGCAGTACAGGGGTTGGCGATGTCAAACCTTTTGGTCCGGGCTCCTCATCTCCTCTAAAACCTCGCAGGCATTTACCAAAACTGCAAAATACATAGCTGTTTTCCCTCACTAACGGTCATAAATTCACGTGCATTTGTAAAATGTCAGAACCTCAGGTTTTCATATTGTTGCTCTATGTTCGTTGAACATTCTAATATCGACAGTAATTATTTTTAAACAATAATTCTTTCATGGGATGTGATAATGGGGTATGGACGTGACTGTCTAGATCAACATGTGCTCCCCATCGTTTTTTTGCGGGGTTTGAAGACAAGGCTTCAATGTACTTAAGGCATTTTAAGGGAAATCTTTAATTGAGGAGGTGGACCTGCCTCATACCTACCTGATGCTTCTTCAACACTTGGTTTAAGCTCAGATACTATGTGCTTTCCAGTGGTAAAACTTGGGGACACCCATCACTACAGGTGATGCATCAGCCACCCTCTTGTGACAGAAGAGACAGCAAGAGGAATTTGGTTGTGATGGTGTTCTCTAGCACGTGAAACCCTTGTCTTTCTAGGTAATAGAGGTTTTGATTTTAGAAGATGCTATTATTGCAGGCATGTTGCTGAGTTGGTAGTGTTTGTCTTATAAGTATTGCAAATTGCTGCTACTGCATCAGTGGTGGAGAAAGTGAATACTTAAATTGGTGGGATGAATGCCAATCAAGATAGCTGTCTTTTTTTCCCTCCCATTTGATTGCTTTTGAGTCTCTTAAATGTTGTTAAAGTTTTGTTCTTCTAGGCAAATGGACCATATACTATTGATTCTTGACATGTGTCTTGCAGAAAGTTATTGGAGAGCCAGGAAATGAGCTATTCAGCTTAGAACTGACAGTCTTAGCTCAGCTCTTGGATCCACAATATTTGTATTGTTGATTCAGCTTTGCTTCGGGCCAATGGTAATTCCTAGGATATTGACAGTAGAGGAATTCAGTGATGGTAAGGCCAGTGAATGTCAAGGCATGGTGATTAAAATCTATTTTATTGGACATGCTCTTGGTTTAATATCTGTCTGAAAAGTTGCATAATGCACGAAACATTGTGCAATCATCAGCAAACATCTGTATTTGTGATGGAGGGAAGGTAACTGAAAGTAGCTAAGGATGGTTGGATCATGAACACCTGGACATCCCAGGATCGAGATGATTTAGCTCTCAAAAATTATATTTCTTTTACGTGTGTATCTATCAAACAAAATCAACAGTGCCATAAAATCTTGTTTATAAAAATAAGATGTAACATGGCATACAGTGCTGATCTGCCTGTGTGACATCTTGAGTGTGTCAGGGGTGAGGGTTCTGGCATCTTCCCTCATGTGACCATGAATGTGGTGTTCTGTGCTGATAACACATTTTGGGCGAGACCACACCCACTTGAAGACCCTCGCTGAATATATTGTGGAGACTACTGCAGTAAACAAAAAAAATTCAGAATGGTTAGCTAACAAATCAGAGACCACATGGGGGAACTTATTCCTCACTCATCACCAAGTTGTTCTGAGATAATAGGAACTGCAGATGCTGGAGAATCTGAGATAACAAGGTATGGAGCCGGATGAACACGGCAGGCCAAGCAGCATCTAAGGAGCAGGAAAGGTGACATTTCGGGCCTAAACCCTTCATCAGAAATGGGGGAGGGGAAGAGGGCGAGGCGGATCGGAGGTGGATAGAGGAGAAGTTAGGTGGAGAGGAGACAAACAAGTTAGGGATGGAGCCACTAAAGTTGAGTGTAAATGGGGAGGTAGGGAGGAGATAGTCCAGGGAGGATGGACAAGTGGACAGATGGGTGTGCAGCTTGAGGTGGGAGAAGGGGATAGGTGAGAGGAAGAACAGGTTAGAGAGGCGGGGATGAGCTGGGCTGATTTTGGGATGCAGTAGTGGGAGGGGAGATTTTGAAGCTTGTGAAATCCACATTGATACCATTGGGCTGCAGGGTTCCCAAGCGAAATATGAGTTGCTGCTCCTGCAACCTTCGGGTGGCATCGTTGCGGCACTGCAGGAGGCCCAGGATGGACATGTCATCTGAGGAATGGGAGGGGGAGTTGAAATGGTTCGCGACTGGGAGGTGCAGTTGTTTATTGCGAACCGAGCGGAGGTGTTCTGCAAAGCAGTCCCCAAGCCTCCCCTTGGTTTCCCCGATGTAGAGGAGGCCACAACGGGGACAGTGGATGCAGTATACCACATTGGCAGATGTGCAGGTGAACATCTGCTTGATGTGGAAAGTCTTCTAGGGGCCTGGGATAGGGGTGAGTGGGGAGGTGTGGGGGCAGGTGTCGCACTTCCTGCGATTGCAGGGAAAAGTGTCGGGTGTAGTGGGGCTGGAGGGGGGTGTTGTTCTGACCTGCCGCAAGCCATTTGAAAGAAGATCAGTGTATCTTTCATGATGGAATTAGATAAATACTTGAACAGGAAAATATCTGAGGAAACATCAGTGGAATGGGATAACTTGCAAAGAAGTGGCTCCAGCACAATGAGCCAAATGGCCTTATTCTGCGTTGTATCATTCTATGAATTTTAAAATGAAACAAAAAATGTTTAATTCCTTTTAACTTTGATGTACAGGAAATATAATAACATGGTTTTATAAATTAAGAGACAGGAATTCTGCAAATACCAAAGTTATAGGTTAGAGCCTATTCCAATTATGAGGGAATGCAGATGCAGCTAAGGAAAAGTATTTCAGTTCAAATTAAATATTTACTCTATTTTTCTCTTCACTGATGCTGCCTGGCCATTTTAGTTTATTTTGCATTTTCTAAATTTTTAATGATTAAAAATACTAAAGGATAAAGAGGTAAAACAGGAGTGCATTATTTAATGGGAAGACCAATAGATTTAAACAGAATTATGTTGCTTTGGGAAAAGAAAAATCTCGCCAAAAGTTTAACTCAATGAGAGAGACAAGGTTAATATTTAATCTAAAGAAAAATGTGTATAAACAATAAAGGATAGCATCAGCATGGGAATGGATCAGCTGGAAAAATACATGAATGATGCTTACTATAAAGTGCAAATTAGTCATCAACATGTGACGGAGAAAAGATAATTGCAAAAAGCCTTGCAAAATCTGCCTGTAATTATTATGCTGTACTTGGACATTTGTGATCCATTAAACTTACCATGGAAAATTAAATCTAATAATCAGCAGTGTAAGAACAAAAGGGAATCTAACCACCTCCCTCGACTTTCAATGGCATCACATTTGCTGAAACCCACACTAACAATACTCTTGGGATTACAATTGACCAGAAACTGAATTGGACTAGCCACTGAAATACTGTGCATACACAGCATGCCGGAGGCAAGTAGCAAATAACTCACTTCCTAACACCACAAAACCTGTCCACTGTCTCCAATGGCACAGGAAAGGAGTGTGATAGAATATTCCCCACTTGCTTGGATGGCTGCAGCTCCAATGAAATTCATGAAGTTCAACACATTACAGGACAAAGCCGCCGACTTGATTGACAACCCATCCACTACCGTCAACATTCAATACCTTCACCACCAGCCAACAGTGGCAGTAGTGTGTACCATCTGCAAGGTGTACTGCAGCAACTATGAAGGCTTCCTCAACGGCATCTTCCAAAACCTGTGATCTCTACTACCCAGAAAGCCAAGGGCAAAAGAGATGTTTGGGAGAACTACCAACTGCAATTTCCATTCCACACACTCACCATGCTAACTTGGATATGTATCCCCTTCATTGTTGTTGGGTCAAAATCCTGGAATTCCCTAATAGGCTGTGGATATCCCTACATTCAAAGGACTGCAACAGTTCTAGGAGACAGATTTTCATAATCTTCTCAAGAGCAGTTAGGATTAGGCAATAAATGCTAGCCTGGCCTGTGCTGCCTGCACGTATGAACAAATGAAACAAATCTCTTTGGCAAGGTTGGAAGACTAAGGAATTTCACAAAGCTTGGAGTTAGCCTTTCATGAAGCAGCTAACAAGTGAAAAGTTGCATAAAGGCTCCAAATATCATATTTCACTTGAATAACAAACAAGAAAAGAAGTTTCATAATTGATGTGCGAGGCGGAATACAGTATCTTCAGATGCAGCTTTAGAGATATCAGTGATTTAGGAAAAAAAATCATTGCTTGAAACTACAGGAGAGGAGGACTATCTTTGGTTTTCGAGCCTGAGCAGCCACGTGTTTGATTTTAACACTTATAAAGCTTCTAAATCTTATTTTTTTTGTAAATCTATAATAGTAAGGTCAGGGAACTTTTTATCCTTACATTTATACTGTGATCTCGCTTGATTGACACTTAATGTTAAGGATTAGTATAAAGTTATCCCAGAGCAGTGTCTTTGATCAGTAAGACTGTGGTAATGCTGTATTTTTGATCAAAGAGGTTTTCTGTTTGTTTTTAGGTAATTTCTGGTTCTGTAGATTGTTAAAGGGGCAAAAATGGCTTTAGTGGGATGATGTGAGAGATCAGGGAGATTTTGAATATTCCTGGAGAATATGCCTGCAGGGAGTTTGTTTGGTTATGAATCCTATCAGACCGCATGAATCAGTGGAGCAATGATGGATGGTAGTTTCAGGAAACACATCAGATGCCGTCAGGTTGATTGCTAGGAATGTTAGGGGAGGTCGGAAGGTAATACAGGAGTCTCCTGTGGCTAACCCCATCTCAAACACCTATGCTGTTTTGGACACTGTAGGGGGATGGCCTCTCAAGGAAGTATAGCACTGACAGCCATGTTTCTGGCCCTGTGACTGGCTGTACAATAATGAGGGGTATGTCAGGTTCCAAGCTATTGATTGCAATAGAAGACTCTATAGTCTGAGGCAAAGACAGACACTTCTGCGGCCATCTGTGAGACATCAGGATAGTATGTTGCCTCCCTGATACCAGAGTCAAGGATGTCTCAGAGAGGATGCAGAATATTCTGAAACAGGAAGTGACTGGCAGGAGGTTATCATTGGTACGCAGGAAGGAAAGAGAAGCGGTTTGGAAGAAAGAATATAGGAAACTAGGCAGGAGGCTACAAAGTAGGTTCTAGAGAGTGGCACAGTGGCTCAGTGGTTAGCACTGCAGCCTCACAGCACCAAAGACCCGGGTTTGATTCCAGCCTCAGGGTGTCTGTCTGTGTGGAGTTTGCACATTCTCCCCGTGTCTGCATGGGTTTCCTCCCACAGTCCAAAGATGTGCAGGCTAGGTGGATCGGCCATGCTAAATTGCCCATAGTGTTCAGGGGTGTGTGGGTTCTAGGGGTATGGGTTTGGGTGGGATGCTCCAAGGGGCGGTGTGGACTTGTTGGGCCGAAGGGCGTGTTTCCACACTGTCAGGAATGTAATCTAATCTACTACTGATGCCATGTGCTATTGGCAGGAGAAATAGGATAGAGCAGATGAATGTGTGGCTGAGGACCTAGTGCAATGGACAAAGAGTCACATTTTTGGACCATTGGGATCTCTTCAGAGGTAGAAATGACCTGTATGAGAGGGACGAGTTCCACCTGAACTGGAAGGGGACCAATTTCCTTCTGGGGAGATTTGCCAATGCTACTTGGGAGGCTTTAAACTAGTAGGGGGGAACCAAAGCAATACAAGAGAAGAGGCGGAGGCAGATAAGGGGAGCAAGTCAAATAGTCAAGACAGACAAGAGCTTAGCAGAGAATGAGCTAAGGCTGATAAATTATACTGCATTTATTTCAATGCAAGAGGCCTGACAAATTTGCAGGGCAGCACAGTGGCTAGCACTACTGCCTCACAGTACCAGGGACACAGGTTCGATTCTATCCTCGGGCAACCGTCTGTGTGGAGTTTGCATTATTCTTCGTGTGTCTGCGTCTGTTTCATCCAAGTGCTCCGGTTTCCTCCCACAATGCAAAGATATACAGAATAAGTGGATTCACCATGCTAAATTGCCCATAGTGTCCAAGGATGTGTAGCTTAAGTGGGTTATAGGGGGATGGGTCTAGGTGGGATGCTCCAAGGGGCAGTGTGGACTTGTTAGGCCGAGGGCGTGTTTCCACACTGTAGAGATTCTATGATCTATGATAAGGCAGATGAACTTAGGACATGGTTGGGAACATTGGTCTGGGATATCACAGCTATTACAGAAATGTGGCTTAGAACTGACAGCTTAATGTTCCGGGGTATAGATGCTATAGAAAGGATAGAAGGGAGGCAAGAGAAGAGGGGGAGGGGCGTTTTTGGTTAGGAATAACATTATGGCTGTACTTCGGGAAGATATTCCTGGGAAATCGTCCAGTGAAGTTATATGAGAAATAAGGAAGGGATGTTGTTGGGATTGTATTATAAACCCCTAATAGTCAGCAGGAAATTGAGAAGCAAATATATAGGGAGATTTCAGATATCTGTAAAGATAATTGTAATGGTAGGAGATTTTAATTTTCCTAATGTAGACTGGGCCTGTCAGTGTTTAGGCCTTGGATGGGGATGAATTTCTTAAGTGCATACAAGAAAAGTTTCTTATTCAATATGTGGATGTGCCTACTAGAAGGAGAATAACTTCAGTGCATATCCAAGTCCACTTTATCAAGTCATTACTATAATAAGCTGTTGCCAGGTCAGCAAACATACGTAAAATGCAAAACACTGCAGATGCTAGAAGTAATTAGCTTAGGCAGCAAGTGTGGCATGGATAATTCAGTTCATTTTCAGCTCTGGAGAGCTGCCAACCAAAGTTACAAAACAAAATATATTGGAGAGGGTTCAGAAAAGATTTACCAGAATGTTGCCAGGAGTGGAGAGTTTGAGTTATAAAAATAGGCTGGGACATTCTTCACTGGAATATAGGAGGTTGAGGGGTGACCTTATAGAGATTTATAAAATCACGAGGGGTATAGATAAGGTGGATAGCAAGGACCTTTTCCCTCGGATGAGGGAGTTCAAAACTAGGGGGCACATTTTTAAGGTGAGAGGAGGAAGTTTTAACAAAGCACTGGAGGGGCAACATTTTATTAATGGAGTGTTTTTCATGTGTGGAAAGAACTGTGAGAAGAAGCAGCAGGTGCAAGTACAGTTACAACATTTAAAATAAATCTGGATAAGTACATGAATAGGAAAGCTTTGGAGGGATATGGACCAAATGCAGAAAAATGGGACTAATTTAATTTCGGATCATGGTCGAAATGAGCTAGTTGGGAAAAGGACCTGTTTCCAGCCTGCATGACTCAATGACTCTAGGTGTTTCCTCATCAAGGAAGATTGCTCCAACAGTTCCATCTATTCACTACATGCCAAAGCAGCCTTAAAAAAATTGCACCTATTACCGGTATAATAATTTTATTTGCTACTCACCCATTTGATTGGTGTTACACTATCTGGGCTAGAACTATGATAAAAATGGTTTTATGTTTACATGATGAAAATGGCTGTTGCAATTTCAAAGCTGCTGATAAGATACGTACTGCACAGTATTTCATAAGAAAACCTGACAAACAAATGAAATCAAAACATTATAAGACAGATGTCAGAGGCAGGTTCTTTACTCAGAGAGTGCTAAGGGCGTGGGACACCCTGCCTGCCAATGTAGTTAACTCATTAGGGGCATTTAAACAGTCCTTGGATAAGCATATGGATGATGATGGGATAGTGTAGGGTGAGGGGCTTAGATTAGTTCACAGGTCGGCGCAACATCGAGGGCTGAAGGGCCTGTTCTGCGCTGTATGGTTCTATGATCTATTATAGCCCTTCTGTTCGTCACACGTGTTAAGTTTTGTTATACGGATGATGGACTGGTTCAGTTCATTTTGAAGAGCCCTTCCTTAAGCCCCTTTAAGCCCATGTTTGAAAGGATGATAACCAAACAATAGGAGTACCTCCAACTAATGACTCGGTCATAAGATTTTCAAATTTTACATCTTGACAACTCCTGGTTTGATTTTAAACATCTTTAATTTATAAATTTTTTAAAAATCCTTCACAGGATGTGGCCATCACTGGCCAGGCCAGCAATGCTGTTAGTTTTTATTTGCATAAATTAACGCTGAGTGGAATGGGGATGGGAATGAAAAGCTTTAAAACAGCCTTTATCCTAACAAACCGTAATGGCCATATATCCCATACCTAGAGCATAGGCCATTCAGACAAATATTAAGATTAAGCCATTTGCTGTTGGATAAATTACAAAAGATTTGTCCACGCTATTTGCAACCTTGCCGTCCTATTTGACACAAAGCTGAGCTACCATTCACATATCCTCTTCATCACCAAGCTAGTCTACTTCCACTTCCATTGTCACTTCAGCTCAACTGCTGCTAAAACCCTCATCCACGTTTTTTTTCCCCCCTCTGGCCTCAAATATTCCAGTATATCCTGGTCAGTCTTCCATAAATTTCAGCTGATTCAATCAACTGCACTGCTTGTATCTTCATGCGCACAGAATCCCATTAACACACCACTGCTCATGGCCTACATTTTCTCAAAGTCAGCAATACCTCAATTTAAAGTTCTCACAATGTGCTTAAATCATTCAATGGCATTGTCTTACCTTATCTCTGTAATCACTTCCAGCCCTGCAACTCTCAGAGAGCACTGTTTTACTCAAATTCTGATTTCTAACATATCTATGACTTTCATCAGTACCATTGGCAGTCGTGTTTCTGCTGTCTAGGCGAAAACCTTCCTAACTTTCTCTTAAACCTCTCTGTCTTCCTTTTTAGTCACCTGTCCAAATATCTAATGTAACTCTTTGTCAATTGATACTTGTTCTGTGAAGGGGGCACTTTGGGACATTTTACTCAAAAGTTGCTATTTAAATATATTCATTTGTAAAATACCTTGTGAAGTGCACTTTTCTATTACAAATACCTAACCTCTTGCACCCCTTTCTTCACAGTCAAAGGAACCTTTTTCCTGTACTTCACCTGTATTACAATAACTGACAATCCCCAACAGGGCAGTAAATAATATTCTTTAGTGACAAAAACAGTAAATGCTGGAGAAACTCCTGGTCTAGCAGCACCAATGGACAGAGAAATAGAGTTAAGGTTTTGAGTCTGATATGACTCTTTTTCCATTTTATTCTTATTTATTCCTTAGTGGCTACATGGCTTTCATAAAATGAATGCTCCCTGCCATGGTTGAGAAGCATCTCTAACCGGGTAAAGTCAGGTCATCTACAGAGACATATAACATACAGCTGCAGTTTGATGTCACAGTTTGGTAAGTATTCCTTTTCGACAAACGATATTTTTAATTAATGAATGATCAATGGAAGGGTTATAACACTGCTGAGTTTAACAAGAATGTTAAAATGTTAGCTTAGAGGGCATCGCCTCAAAATGAAGGGAAGCAGATGTAGGACTGAGGTCAGGAGGAACTTCTTCACCCAAAGGGTTGTGAATCTGCGGAATTCCATGCCCAGTGAAGCAGTTGAAGCTACCTCGCTGAATGTTTTTAAGGCAAGGCTAGATACATTTTTGAACAGTAAAGGAATGAAGGGTTATGGTGAGCGGGTGGGTAGGTGTAGCTGAGTCTCAAAAAGATCAGCCATGATCTTATTAAATGGCAGAGCAGGCTCGAGGGGCCAGATGGCCCACTCCTGTTCCTGGCTCTGATGTTCTTCTAAAAAGAAAATAAGTTTCTATTCCATGGTTTATTTTACACATTAATGTGGACTAAGATTGTGAAAACAAAAATAGAAAATCTGGTTCAAAACGTTCAATTTCAGATTATACAACCCTGTACAAACATTTCTTCGTAATTTTTTTTCTGCTGTAAAGTTTTTACTGCTATCCTTGGAATGGCACACAAAATAGGTACATGAAAGTAATTCTCAATAAGTGTGCACATGGTTCTCTAACACTTCATATTTATAAATTGGAAGCAGAAACCATGACATAATTTACATGAACTGGTGTCACCTGCACCAAAAACATTGCACACGTTACCAAAGGAGGACAATGAAAATCAAAATAACAAGATAACCCAACACCGAGTTCAGTGTGACCTACCATGTATTAGCTAATGGAATCAGTGGAAGTTGTATTGCACTTTTCTTACAGATATGCAAAGATCTTCAGTCCCCATTCAAATGCAGTGGGTTGTACATTTCCTTGTACCTCAGAATCCCATAGCTTTGTCAGTTATAAAATGGACTTTTCTCAATCTTAATGGAGTACCATTAACAGAACTTAATGAGAAGTCACATTCGTTCCAATAAATTGTCTTGATGATCAATTCTCTTTTTTCAAAAGTGGCAATACATCATATTTACAATACAAATTAATCAATATCATGAACGAAGACAGCATGCTGCAGGCTCTGGCCTCAATGAGGTAAGTGAAGTTCAATCCTTTAACCCATTCCCAGTCTTGAACTAAGCCAACCATTTCTCCTTTCTTGCTCAGTCTCTGGGATATCCATAAATTTCAAGTTGTTCAGCTTTGTCATGCAATCAGCAGAAGACAGTCAAAGAAAATCTGTTTGTTGTTTATGATGGCTTCTGGAACTGAAGGAGAATTCCATATCCTCGGGCTTCATCATGTAAACTATTTGCCTAGAATATATTGTTCTTTTCCTGAAATAAGTTGCTGAAAGAAAATCACTGCAAAGGCATACTGCAGTGATTTAAATGTAGCTTCCTGAAAGGTCAGCAACTGGTGGTGGGTGATTTAATGCTGGGGATAAAGGATGTCAAATCAATACCCTTGCTTCATCCTGACACCCAAGTTGCAGTTTTTGTGAATGCTATCACATGTATGGAGCCCAGCCCAGATACATTTGACACAGGAGATTTATATTTGTTGCTTCTTGAATAAGGTAGTGAACATGACCTTCAATTGATAAGGGCAAACCCTTCACCTTATTTCTCGTCTTAATCACTCCATGTAGCCGTTTTTCTATGTCTTGAACATGGGTCTTGGCCTAAAACAAGCAAATCAACATTTCAAATGTCAAAACACTAATTCTCTCCCTTTTTAAATTTGTTCACACTTCAATCAACAGTCATTCTTCCTGTGATAGACTGCACCAACTATACCCGATTACTTTAATCTCAAAAGTGACTACTTTCAGTTGGAAAGGGAGTATTTTCCATCAAATTTCCTTATAATTTTACAAAAGGCAACAACTCTACTCCTGACGTCACATGCTACCTCATTTAACACTTTTAAGCTACTCAATAAATATTTAGAGAAAAATAATCGTGCAACAAATTTTGTAGCTCTAGTCAAATCAGCTCCTTCCTTCACTAAAATTGAGAATGCAAAGCAGAAGGCCAAAACTCAGTCGGAGGGTTTAAAAGATTAAAGTCAAAGTAAATCAGGAAGCAGTGGTTCATCGACCTCGCTAAGCAGATCTGTAAAATTGTTCTATGATTTTTAAAAACAAAGTAGCAGTTGCCACTTTCTGAAGAGCAATAGACGTAACTATAGTTATCAGTGTAGGATAAGGATAGACAGATTTGAAGGGGAAAACAGAAAACTGAATTCCCTTTTAAAACCAACGCAAGGAAGACATTCTCTCACTGACCTTTTCATTGATTACCTCCCCAGTTTCATTGGGTTGTACTTTTGTACTTCCTTTTACTGGCTTACTCCATTCCACCAGTGGGTCATGCAGAAAAGTTTTCAGAACACTGAAAGAAATAATTGGTTGCTCTAACAATGAGGACACCAAATAAAATGAAGTTGAGACAATCAATATTTATAATTAAAGCTTATACAAGTAATCAAATATCTTACCAGAAATAATTCTAACTATAATTTCTCAAGCTCTGTGGCATTACCTCATTAAAGGTTCTCGTTGATCACGCATTAACCTCAAAGTCACTTCACAGGCTCGGCGGAACAAACCTTCTGTCCCCATAGGGCCCATGGCATGGACCATATTGTGGGTTAGACGAAAAGGGACAACTTCTGGAACATCAAAGGTCTCCCCCTAAGAAAACGAGAACTTTTGCTTGTAACCTCCAGAACTTTATAAGCTTTTTTTTTCACTCCATAGAGTTGCTGCAGTTGAAGAGAGAATCTGGACAGATTTACTTCTGGATTAAATGCTTCGGTAGTCCATTTCTTCAAAAGTTAACAGATATAAATTGACTGACATTGACTGAGTATCAAGTTGGTGGCCTGAAAAGCAGGACATAGATAACGGTAGGATGCAGGTTTGCATGTTGCTCTATGTTAGAACAACAGGAGGAAATTGGCTTGGACATAAAGCATTTCCTCCTTGAAACAAACTGATGGATGTTTCTATCCAGAAAGAGTATCCGAAGTCTTTTGCAGTACTGAGCCATTACTACCAGTAAGCTGCACATGTTTAAGTTTCACAGATTTTGTAGCGTGCTGACGGTGGAACTGTCAGCATTTACTATCATTACAACTGTGACACTGACAGTAAATCTGCTGCCTGCACGTGGGCAGTTAAGGGTAGAAAACGGCCTCATATTCCTCCACAGGATATAGTGGTGCAGATAGATAACCTCTGAAGTTGTTTAAATTAAATATTAACTCTCATTTGGAGCAATTATTTTTGCTGATAAATACTGTAAAACTTGTGTTGTTGATTTAGGTGTAACTGAAATTTTAGTGATATATGAATTCATAATTAGTATATAAACAACTTCCCTGATCTTGACAAGGTAACAGTACACAGGTGGAATGCCAAATTCCATGATCACAAAAATTCCCAAATATTTCAGCTTTTACTTCAATCCCAGATGCATGCATTCACGAGATAGAGGCATCAGTAGCTAGACCAGCATTTATTGCCCTAATTGCCCAGAGACCAGTCAGTCAACCACATTGCTGTGGGTCTGGAGTCACATGTAGGCCCAGATCAGGTAAGGATGGCAGTGTTCCTTCTCTGAAGGACATTAGTGAACCAGATGGGTTTTTTGACAATCAACAATGGTTTCAGGGTCATTAGAAGATTCTTAATTCCAGATGTTTAAAAACTGATTTCAAATTCCACAGTTTGACGTCGTGGCATTCAAAGCAAGGCCATCAGAACATTCAGATAACAAGATTTACAGCCGGATGAACACAGCAGGCCAAGCAGCATCAGAGGAGCAGGAAAACTGACATTGTGGGCCTTGACCCTTCTCCAGAAATGGGGGAGGGGAAGGGGGTTCTGAAATAAAAAGGGAGAGAGGGGGAGGCGAATAGAAGATGGATAAAGGAGAAGATAGGTGGAGAGGAGACATACAGGTCAAAGAGGCAGGGATGGAGCCAGTAAAGGTGAGTGCAGATGGGGAGTTAGGGAGGGGATAGGTCAGTCCAGGGAGGACGGACAGGTCAAGAGGGTGGGGTGAGGCTCGTAGGTAGGAGATGGAGGTGGAGCTTGAGGTGGGAGGAGGGGATAGGTGGGAGGAAGGACGTTCGGGAGGTGGGGAAGAGCTGGGCTGGTTTTGGGATGCAGTTAGGGAAGGGGAGATCTTGAAGCTTGTGAAATCCACATTGATACCATTGGGCTGCAGGGTTCCCAAGCGAAATATGAGGTGCTGATCCTGCAACGTTTGGGTGGCATTGTTGTGGCACTGCAGGAGGCCCAGGATGGACATGTCGTCTCAGAAATGGGAGTGCTGTTGAAATGGTTTGTGACTGGGAGTGCAGTTGTTTGTTGCGAACCGAGCGTAGGTGTTCTGCAAAATGGTCCCCAAGCCCCCACTTGGTTTCCCTAATGTAGAGGAGGCCACATCGGGTACAGCAGATGCAGTATACCTCATTGGCAGATGTGCAGGTGAACATCTGCTTGATGCGGGAAGTCTTTTTGAGGCCTGGGATGGCGGTGAGGGAGGAGGTGTGGGGGCTGGTGTAGCATTTCCTGTGATTGCAGGCCAAGGTGCCGGGTGAGGCGGGGTTGGAGGTGAGTGTGGAGCGGACAAGGGAGTCACGAAGAGAGTGGTCCCTCCGGAAAGCAGCTAAGGGTGGGGAAGGAAAAATGTCTTTGGTGGTGGGGTCGGATTGCAGACGGCAGAAGGGTCGGAAGATGATGCATTGGATCCAACTGAGTTTCTGGATTAATAGTTGGGTGATAATACCACTGGGTCATCACCTCCCACTTTATTTTGCTATCTGCAAAATGATGGAAAAATGAGAAATAATCAAGTGCTTTTTACCCACTGGTTTGTTTTTGGTTAGAATTTTAATGTGTAATTGGTTATTTGGCCTGCTTGATAACATCAGGAAATCCCTGAAGATGTCATCTATCTGTGTAACATCAAGAAAGGTGTTCCTGCAGCGATTGTTAGATCTTTGTGGGCAGCCTTCTTTGAAGTCAGCAGCAAGCATCTCTTCACTGCATGAGCAAAAAGCCTGAAGTGACTTTTGGCCAAAAACAAAATGAAAGGTCTCTGTCATAGATTTTTTATCATTAAGTTGTGTGACTTTGTAACATTATAAATAATAAATACAGTGCAGTTATGCTTCTTTTAGAAGACGAATGCTAGAAAATAAACATTTACCTTATTAAAAAGACAGTTGAAGTCCACATGAACACATTCTCCTGTTAAAGAATCAAACAGAATGTTTTCTCCATGGCGATCACCTAGACCCAGAATATAGCCAACCATCGACATTACAGCAACTGAACGGCAGTAAGCTGATCTACTGCTGTACCTAATTGGAAGAATTACAAGGTTAAAGTTTCAAAACAACATAACTCATCGATCAGTAAGCATTATAGTCAACCACATATGATATACGGCATGTTAGTATTAAATATTAGTCTAAAAAATTCATTATTAACCATTCAACCATTACAACTTGACTGGGAGTCTATCATTTTTCTAACTAATTAATCCAATCGTCAATCTCATTATCTTCCCAAGGTATGCAATAACTAATCCACTGTTCATGACCTCACAGGTGGTGTATTTAACCTTTGTCATAACAGTGATTGATCCTCACAACCAAGCTAGCAAACTTTTATGGTAACTGAATCTGAAATGATTATGCAATACACCTTGTTCTCTTAACTAAAGTAAACTACTCCTACAAAAGAGTCATAAAATTCGCTAAGGAGTGACTGAAAAATAAGAAGTGAATATACTGTGAGACAGATATCCTGAATCCCTTATTGCTCTTTTGAATTTAAGAAACTGACCATGAAGTTGGATCAGGGAAAGTCCTAAGGAACCATTCATGAAAGACAGCTGGGTGACGGGGCAGAAGCTGCTGCTTAAATACAGATAATTTCTCCTCCAAAGGCGCTTGCTTTGGCAGCATGCACTGACGCAGTTCTTTCCCGATCATGTAAACACCTGGAAGAAACCATAGTCAAATCTTAGAATATCAGGAGCAATAATAAAATCAAAACACATTTGTCAAAATGTGTACTCTTATGAATTTAGTATTACAATTGAAGAAATATTTAATGTATCTTTTGCAAATAAGAACAAATTTAAAATCTTTCAATTCTGCAGTCTTGTGCTGAAAGTTAGTTTATTTCACGTGAGCACAATCCTTCTCACTTTTTGGGAGAAATTAGGCCGACATATACAGATAGGAAATAGCATCATGCACCATTGCAATTACATACGGTAATTTTCCCTTTCAAGATTCACGTCTCTGTGGTGATAAGCCAAGTTATTCTCCGTCACCTTTCAAACACTGTCTTAAATTGCACTCTTCAATTTCTGATCAGAACACAAATCTTCAGAACAAAAAATTACAACTTTGTGGTTAGTCTACACTGTGATACTGTGTGGGTAAGAAATGAAAGGGAGATTGGTGAAGTGTCAGGTTTGGAACAGGATACAGAGAAGCCAGGTGATACTTTTGGTTCATTCACAAAATATACTGTGATAGCAACACAGTGGGGTGAAATAAAATGTTAGGCTTGTACCAAATTCTCAAGAAAATGTGCATAAAACAAACAAGTTAAAAATCAATCACTTTACAGATAATTACACACCAATCATGTTGAATCAGCGAATGATGCAACACAGCAAGAACAATTTTCCTGTGCAAGCTCTTTCAAAGAGCTATCCAATTCACCCCATTTTCTTGCCTTTTCCACAAAGCTTTTCCTGTTTATTCAACTGCCCTTCGAAAATTATTATTGAAGCAGCTTATTCCACTTTGGCAGGACATTTCAAACCATAACAGTACAATGATTAAAAAACCTTCCTTCTTGCTTCCAGCTGTTTTGCCAATTACCCTACATAGACTGTCTTCCATTTAGGCTTTTATCCATTAATAACTGTTCCTCCTCCTCGCTCAACCTAAGCAAAGCTATTTATTATTTTTGAACATCTCTGTTAAATCTTCCCTGATGTTCAAAGTAGATCACTCCAGCTTCTGCATTGCTCCATTTGTGCTACATTTCACGTATGATTTGTGTAAAACAACTCTGCTTATTAACTAAGGACTTGCACCTTCCTTTGAGTGGACTGCCTAAAATTAGACACGATACTTCAGTGGTGGCATTGCCAGCATTTTGTAGAAGTTCACTTGCGCTTTTCACGGAGCAGAGCATGCCTTTTTTTTTTCAAACTGCGTTCCTGCACCCCCTTTAAAACTGTTCCACCTGTAAGACATAGGAGTGGAAGTAAGGCCATTCAGCCCATCGAGTCCACTCCACCATTTAATCATGGCTGATGGGCATTTCATCTCCACTTATCCGCACTCTCCCCGTAGCCCTTAATTCCTTGTGAGATCAAGAATTTGGCTATCTCTGCCTTGAAGACATTTAACGTCCCGGCCTCCACTGCGCTCCCTGACAATGAATTCCATAGGCCGACCACTCTCTGGCTGAACAAATATCTCCTTATTTCCGTTCTAAATTTACCCCCTCTAATTCTAAGGCTGTGCCCATGGGTCCTAGTCACCCCACCTAATAGAAACAATTCCCAGTGTCCACCCCTTCTAAGTCATGCATTATCTTGTATGTTTCTATTAGATCTCCCCTCAACCTTCTAAACTCTATGAATACAATCCCAGGATCCTTAGCCGTTCATCATATGTTAAACCTACCATTCCAGGGATCATCCGTGTGAATCTCCGCTGGACACGCTCCAGTGCCAGTATGTTCTTCCTGAGGTGTGAGGCCCAAAATTGGACACAGTATTCTAAATGGGGCCTAACTAGAGCTTTATAAAGCCTCAGAAGCACATCGCTGCTTTTATATTCCAACCCTCTTGAGATAACTGACAACATTACATTCACTTTCTTAATCACAGACTCAACCTGCAAGTTAACCTTAAGAGAATCCTGGACCAACACTCCCAGATCCCTTTGTACTTCGGCTACATGAATTTTCTCAACGATTAGAAAATAGTGCATGCCTGTATTCTTTTTTCCAAAGTGCAAGACCTCACATTTGCTCCACGTTGAATTTCATCAGCCATTTCCTGGACAACTCTCCTAAACTGTTTAAATCTTGCTGCAGCTTCCCCACCTCCTCAGTACTACCTGCCAGTCCACCTAACATAGTATCAACGGCAAACTTCGCCAGAATGTCCCCAGTCCCTTCATCCAGATCATTAATATATAAAGTGAACAGCTGCGGTCCTAACACTGAACCCTGCGGGACACCACTTGTCACCAGCTGCCATTCCGAAAAAGAGCCTTTTATCCCAACTCTCTGCCTTCTGTCAGACAGCCAATCCTCAATCCATGCCAGTAGCTCAACTCGAACACCATGGG
Source organism: Stegostoma tigrinum (assembly GCF_030684315.1). Taxonomy (NCBI): domain Eukaryota; kingdom Metazoa; phylum Chordata; class Chondrichthyes; order Orectolobiformes; family Stegostomatidae; genus Stegostoma; species Stegostoma tigrinum. The sequence goes on along the minus strand of NC_081367.1, from coordinate 73,474,305 downwards.
CCCTCACCTTATTGAGCAGCCTCCCATGAGGCACCTCATCAAAGGCCTAGTCTACACTGCCATTAAATGTTTCCCTCTGCAGCAAAACTAATTTTAAAATACAAAGCATACAAGTTGTAATTTAGGTGTTGCATTTTCTATGTACCCTACAGCACATTTGAATTGATCACAGTGTATCAAACACAACAGCATCTAGTTATTGTAACTTCAACAAGACATAGTTCTGATATACTTAATCCTTACCTTTTTCTTTGTACAACTTATTCAGAATATGTCTTAATCCAGCGGTTTTATTAACCCACTCAACTAGACCACATTCCTCATTCAGAGGAATGACTGCATACGTCCTGATGTGAAGTTCTCTCCTGCGAGATTCTGCATCTTTTCGTAAGCACTGTTAATCATCAGAAATCAATTGTCAAAAAGCCGCTATTTAAAAAGTCATTACTCAGCTGGCTAATATCAAAGCAGCAGATTTAAAATCAAGGACAAAAGTAATGGTTTTCAAACTTGTCTGTCAGTCATTCTTGAAATACTAACATGCTTCTGGGGACCACGAACATAGCCTGCAAATACTGTTCAGCTAAAAGAATATAGGGCCAACAATACAGAAAATATTTTATAAATAAACTCATAACAGCAAAGGAAATAATAAATGAAAAAGTCAACAAGTACAGAAATTTGATGATCATGAGGTCACCAACCTGTTTGTCTGTGAAAACAGTTGGCAGAAATGCCCACATATAGCTCGTTCTTTCACATATTTTACTCCATTGGTTTAATTTCCAGAAAAGATTCACCAAAAATTACTAAACTTTCAAGGAAAAAGAACATCTGAAGTTCCTTCTTTATCTACACCACCCAGATCACATAACAAATCTCCATCAAATCAGCCTAACATTAAAATCTATATTTTTCAGGTTGCCCACTTATATTTGACAGTTTACATCCTCAGTCTAGTAACCTCCGAAACAAAAAATGAAAGAACTGTAAATGCTGGAAGTCAGAACAAAAAACAAAAATTGCTGGAAAGTTCAGGACGTCTGGTAGCATCTGTGGGGAGAAGTCAGGTTGATTGGCACTTTTTCAGAAGAGTCACTGAAGGAGAAACATTAACTCCAATTTCTCTCCACAGATGCTGCCAGGCCTGCGGAGCTTTTCATTTTTGTAACCTCTGAAGCAGCAAGACTGCTAGAGTATATGCAATTTATTTATGTGAACGTGGTGGATTTTTAAGACTACTGGGCTTTTCACGCGAATTTTGACAATAATATGAAACAGAATCTGTTTATAAAATCCTGTGTATAACACCCAAACTGCCAATCACATCCTTACAAAAATAATTCATCCATAATGACACAAGGACCATTTTATTAAGATGGTGGTAACGTTCACATATTCGCCTGCAAAGCATTCATGAAACACTGCTTTGAGATCTAATTTATCTTATGATCACTTTGCAAGATTTCCAAATGTACATTAACTTAAAAATACAAGATATTTCAACTTTCCAGTAATCATATCGGCTTTTTAAATACGGTACCTTATTAATTAGCGAGTTAAATTCCATGAGGCGACAATCCTTCCTGAGATCATCTTTGGGTTTACACATCATAATGTATGATTTTCCATCAGAACCCTTAAGATTGATTTTCTTTGGCTTCTGAAGAGAGGCTAGGATCTCCACCTAACAGAAGAATGGGTGAAAACATCAGGATGCCATGTTCAGTAAAATAGGAAAATCTGTATCATCACAAAATATGCAATGATAAGTCACCATATTATTAAATGATGATACATGAAAAATGTTGGTCTTGATAGATTTACAAAGCCCTAGGCATCAAATTGTATAAGATGTAATTTATAATCTCTTCAACCAAGATTTTACAAAAATACAAATTTTACTCCCTATTCGCAAAGTTCACAGATTTACATAGACCATTTGACCTAACAGATCCACACTGGTGTTTATGCTGAACTTGAGACGCCTCCCAATTCTCTTCATCTAACACTATCACATTGCCTTATATTTCATTCCCCTCCTTGTGCTTATCTAGCTCGCCCATAAATCTATCCACACCATTTGCCTCAAGAACTCCTCTGGTCCACGCCTTCTTATCACACCTTGGCTAAAAAAGGCTCTTCTGAATTCTCTTTTATATTTTCTCGTGGCTAACTTGCATTCATATATCTCTGCTTTTGGTCTTCCTTACAGCTCAGAAAATACATTATTAAAACCCTTCCTTCCTAACTGTAAAGACCTCGATGAGGTGACCCTTCAGCCTTTTATTTTCCAAAGAAACCTTTCCAGGTAAATAGATTCTCCCGGTTCTGGTACCGTTATCAAAAACCTTTCCTTACCTTCCCCAGTCACTCCATATTCTTTTTACAATACAGAGTCTGACTGCCCTTCAGCTCTGTCCATTTTATTCCTTTGCTTACTCCTCTGTGAAGCACCTAGGTGTATTCTATTACATTTTAGATTCTACATAAATGCAAATTATTTTTGGATGTAATTAACTCCAATAACATGCATTTACACATTATTTTTAACAAGGTTCCATTAATTCCTCAAGCCCCAAGAAGAAGTGGTGCCAGCATTTAAATGAAAACCTTAGAAGATGTTTTTGAAAACAGTGAGAGTACAATATCAGGAGATATGGGCCTGGAAAGAAAATTCCACATTGCAGAAGTAGTAGCCAAGGTCTCTCCATAGATGTTTACAAGACTAATTTTCATTATGTCAGTACATTTTTGGCTACACGCCCTGCTTGACTTTATTGGCGCATCAGAACAAAATTCAAGCCAAAGGTCACATATTCAGGGTTATCCAACAGAACATGACAGACACAAAAACAGAAATTGCTCGAAAAGCTCAGCAGATCTGGCAGCACCTGTCCAGAGAAATTACAGTTGTTTCAGGTCGAGTGACCCTTCCCAAGAACATTGCATCTTGTGGATGTTCTGTAAATCTAGCTGGTCCCAATTAACTAACGTACTGTGCGCAAGACCATTCATACTCAATCTCATTCCAGATGTAGAAGGCATAGAACTTGTCATACCAATCCAAACAAATGTTTGCATCTACATCATAAACAAGCATGACAAATAAAAACTGTAGAAATCACTGACGAATTAGCTACCAGTGAGGATGTTTGCAGTGGCAAAAAGAAACCTGAAGTTGATGGCTGAAAAATTAAGCTTGATGCAAAACTGATTGTTAAACTCAAGTAGTACGCAGCAATCTCCATTCATGGAGGAGTGATTTACTTGAATAGAAAAAAAACGCATTGTTCGTGTGAAAAGCAAATAATCTAAAAACTTGGGTTGGTACAAGTCAATAGTTGATGCAGCACTGACTGGTTTCATAATTTGAAGAAATGATATGTTGTTTAGAATGATCATTAATAGGGCCATCATTGTCACAACCACAATAATTGAGGTTGCTGGCACCTGAGCACTGCATGGTATGTTTACAAGAAAAGAACATTTTTTAATATCAAGGAGATTGGTCCGTTTTACCAGTTGTTCCAAAAAGGGTGAAATGTTCAGGTGAAAATCTGTGAAAGTTATTTTTCAAAAATATGCAAGCTACCAATAATGTTCAACAGCAACATGAAGTAGGTGATACAGGTTTTCAGAGAATGCTTTAAACTTACGGCAATTGTGATGTACATTTGCAGTATATTGGTAATATTTGTAAACTTGGATTGAAAGGTTTTTGACTTGCTTGCCGAGCTGGCTCGTTTTCGCTCAGATATTTTGTCACCGTGCTAGGTAACATCAACAGTGAGACCTCCAAAGAAGTGATGTTGTTCTAAGCTGCTCGGAATTTATACTGTCTGGTCTGTTATGGTGAGTAGTGTCATTTCTGGTTTTGATCTGTGTGGGTCTGTATATGGGGTCTAATTCTATATGTTTGTTGATTGTATTATGGGTTGAGAACCATGCCTCTAGGAATTCCCATGCATGTCTGTGTGTGGCTTGGGCCATTATGGTTATGTTGTCCCCATTAAACTAATGGCTTTCATTGTCCGAGTGTAGCAATATTAAGGAAAGTTTGTCATGTTGTTTTGCTGCCGGCTGACGTTTGTGTATTCTGATGGCTAGTTTCCTTCCTGTCTGTCTTATGTAATGTTTGTGGCAATCATTGCATGGTATTTTGTAAACTACATTGGTTCTGCAAGTTGTGGGAATGGAGTCTTTAATTCTTGTGAGTTGATGTGTTTGTGTTCTACCGTGATTCCTAGTGGTCATAGGAGTATCGTTGTCAGTTCTGATATGTCCTTGATGTAGGGCAGTGTGGCCAGTGTGTTAGAGCGTAGTGTGTCCTCTGGTTGTTGTCTAGACACCCACAACTTTAGCTACAAATCTTTGCTAAAGCTTTAATTGTGGATTCAAAAGTAGAGAAAAAAGTGTTAGTTTTCAATTCTTTGGAAGTAACTTCTATAAAAAAAAGTGAATTCAAACAGAACTTCCAAGAAAGCGTGTGATTTAAGTTGAATAATTTGAGCAGCTAACTAGGGAGTTAATTGTTCAATGTTTACAGTGTTCAGAAGAACAATTTCATCACAACTGAAAGTTAGTTCTGTTTTGTCAGTCTCCAGGTCATTAGAGTTGAATAAAAGCCTTAATCTGATTTAGCAGTTTTTATCTTAGAGTTAGTAAGAAACGTCAGTGAATCAGCCTGTACGTCTGAGGGAGAGACAGTAACTGACAGAATCACATCTGGTGAATGTACCAGAAGTCACTGAAAATGGGACTAATACTCCACTTGGTTTGAGTGTTTGTACAGGATATCAGCAGGAAGTGGGTTGAATTTTTTTTTTGTTATGCTGAAATATTTCTAAGTCGTCTTATATTTTCTGTTGTGTGATAAAATTTTGTTCTTTTATTCAAAAGTACGTTGGTAGTCTCTTCTAAATATGTTCATTGACGGACATCCATGGTAAAGAAATTGCACCAAGTACAACCTATCATCCATCAAGCTTGGTTTCTCTCAGACATTTGACCTGTCCTGCATTCCCATCATCTGGGACCACAACATAATACAGAAGAGAAATGCTATCTGAATTACACACCATTATTCTTCTTATGCAGAAGGTGTGTAGCATGCTGCATCAACAAAGGTCAATGAGGACTAACGTCATGAAACAAGAGCAATTTGACACTTACCATGTCATCAAAACCAGCAATGTAGGCCCAGTGACCAGGGAAAGGGTCATGGTTTGCATGAGTGCCTGCAGTTGATGGCAGAGTGGGAGTCATCACTGATTGTAAAGGAATGAGGATTTCACTGAAAGCAGGCTCTTCTACCAGTCGTTTTAGCATTTTGAAGTGAACGCTCATGCTTAATGTTGTGGTATTTCCATCCACCTACAAACATAAATATTGTAAAAATGCCATTAAAATATTTTAAATGCTGCAACATATTTTAAAATGTGAAGTCTGCAAAAATTCCAACAAGAGCAAATTAAGAAGGAACAAATGTCAATAAGATCACAATTAGGAACATCAACATTGGAGTAGGTTATTAACCCTCTCCACCTCCCCAAGACAGCTCTGCCATTCAATCACATGATGTCCAACCTTTGACCGAACTAACTGCCTTTGGCCCCTATCCTTTCATCGATTTTTTTTATTAACTGGTTACCAATCTTAGGTTTTCAATTAATAATTGCAAGAAGAATCAATTGCCATTTATAGAAGGCAGTTTCAAACTTTTTTCTCTGAAAAAAAGTCCTTCACAACAGAGCAGTTCCTCTGATATCAACTAATGGCAAACATTGACAAAACACAATGTAACTCAGGCTTTGTACACTGGCTCTAAACAGCTCTAAAAACAACTTTCCAATGTCATGAGAGATTTCCTTACAAGAACTGAAGATAGATTGTAGAATTATCTTAAAATAACTGTCCAACTTGATCACATGTCACCACTTTGACACAACAGCACATTTGGAAATAAATATATGAAATATTAACGCATGTACCGATTTGTTGCACAATTCCAGTAACTTTTCGGTGAGACGAGTAGCATCTCCTATAAACTTGCCAAAACTGCTCTTATCATTAATGGCCTTCTGAAGAATTTCCTTGCACCTGGTAACTCGTGTCGCATAAGATGACTGTTAAAATAAAACACTTGTCAGGTAAGCATTAAAATTTACATCATTAACAACGTGAAAAAAAACAGCAAAACTGTTTCGATGTGCAGACTGGCTTTGTTTCCTCAATACAGGACTAAAATTGTACAGCTCCCAAAAACACTTCATCAAGACTTTTAAATTTCAGGTGCTACTTCCAATAAAGACCTTTGGTAAAAATTAAGTTTTGTTACAAAAATGGTAAAATGGCATTTCAGTTACTTGGTGATTTCTCTCAGCATCCGTCAAAATAGAAATTTAAATTAAACAGAAACCATCTATAAAAGGGGATGACCTTAAACACTGATTTTTTTTTAAAAGAACAGATTTTCTTGGAAAGGTCTATGAAATGTTTTTTATTTGTTCATGGGATGACAGCGTCACCAGCCAGCATTTATTGTGCATTCCTAATTGCCCAAAGGGCAGTTCAGTCAACTACACTGCTGCAGATCTGGAGTCACATGGAGGCCAGACCAGGTAAGGATGGCAGTTTCCTTCCCTAAAGGACACTGGTGAACCAGATGGGTTTTCTTGGCAGTGAATTTATAGTTATCATTTGAGTCTTAATCCCAGATTTTTACTGAATTCAAATTCCATTATATGCTGTGGTGGGATCTGAATCCAGGTCCCAAGAACAGTTCTGAAGAAGAGTCACTGGACCCGAAACATTAACTCTATGATGTTTCTTCGCAGACGCTGCCAGACCTGCTGAGCTTCCAGCAACTTCTGTTTTTGTTCCTGACTTACAGCATCCACAGATCTTTTGGTTTTTATTCTTCAGAATACTACCTGGATCTCTGGCTTAACAGTCCAGTGCTAATACGTGATAACACCACTGCGCTGTCACCTCCACTATTTTGGGCAACCATTCATCTGAAAATAAGTTATTCTACTTTGTTGAGGAAATTTTATTAAATGTCTTTTGAAAGTGCAGTCACATCACAGCAACTGCATTACCCTGGATTTTAGAAGATTGAGGGGTGACTATATTGAAGGTATTAGATCCTGAATGGTCTTCACAAGGTGGACAATGAGAGGGAATTTCCTCTTGTGGGTCAGTCAGAATAACAGAGCATTGTTTTAAAATTAGGGGGTCATTCTTTCAGGACAGAGATACGGTGATTTTCTTTATCTCTGAGAATTCTGTGCTTTTTAAATACTCTGCTTCAGAAGGTGGTAGAGATCCAGCCACTGAATATTTTCAAGGCAGAGCTGGACAAATTCTTGTTGGGCACTGCAATGAGTGGCATAAATGAGAATGTGGAATTCAAAATACGAACAGGATCACCAAGATTTTATTAAATGACGAAGCATGTCCAAGGGGCCAAATGGTCAACTTCTGCTCCTGTTTTCTTTTTATTTATATTTATGAACATGATTTGTCTTTAACAATCTGTGCTGGTTTTACTCACTTAAACCAAAAACTTATCCAAGCAACTATTAATTTTGTCAGAGATTTTCTTTTAGAAAGCTTTCCCAAAATCAATGTTAAACAGACTACATTGAAGTTTTTGAACTCATCTTTACATCCCATTTTGATCTACGACGTAATAATTGCAATTCTCCTCCAATGCACTCCCTAATGAGTGAAGATTGGAAGATTATGGCCAGTTCCTCTGAAATTTGCTACCTTACTTCCCTCAGTATTCTAACTTGCATCCCAACTAATCCTGGTGACTCATCATTTTTAAGTATAACTAGCTTTTTACCAACTTGTCTTCACTAATTTTCAGCCATTGAACAATATTGAAGCAGTTCATTGAATTTTAAAGCAGAAATACATGTTTCTAGCTGTCAGTCTACCAGATCTATGAGCAATTATACACCAGGCGTGAGTCTTCTTGCATTTTCTCATGCTATCAACTTATCCTTTATTTCTGTTGGGACATGAGCTTTGCTGGCCAGGTCAGCATTTATTTCCTGTTCCTAACCATCCTGGAGAAGGTGGTGTGAGTTGCCTCCTTGAAAGTACATTCACAGTGCCGTTAGGAAGGAGGTTCCAGCTATTTTACCTAGTGGCAGGAAAGGAATACATCTATGCTACTTAACTGAACAACTCGGTATGACAGTATATCCTACATCCTTACCATTCTCTGATTATAAATAACACTATTCATTTAAAAGTTATACATGAAATACTATCATCCAATTACCTTGCAAACAGCTGTCATCATCCACATAGCCTGCTGAGGATAAGCCAGGAAAACCTTGACGATAATGCCCTTCAGATGAGCAAACACATCATCATGAAAATGGCATATTCGTGAAATCAGCTGTGAAAATGCAGTGAGAAACTGGTAGGGAGCCAGGTGGTTCGTGTGATCCTCTATCACCTTGTTAATCTTTTCAAGATCTGTTCTCATGGCAATACGATCAGCCGTGCGTCCAGGTGCTGCATAGAAAAAGATCTTTGATTAAACTATTCAAAAAATTATGAAAGTATTTGCTGTGAAAAGGCAAGACATCAACATTTATATAAATTCAAGTATTATTACCTTTCTCCAACTCGTAGGCTTTTGCTCCATAATCGAGCCACAGTGATAACATTCTAGGCATTGACTGGTAGATGAACTGATTTCCAAACCGCAGTGAACTGTATTTAATATTAAAAATTACATTAGGCAATCCTTATATATAGCATTAACTAAATAATTTCATATACTAATTCACTGTGTATTTCAGTTTGTGTACATTACCATCGTAAGTATATGTCTAGGGGTTAGTTAATGTGCAAAATTAAACAAATACAAAAAAAACTATTTGTGTCCTTGATCATCTGTACATTCATTCTGCCGTACAGAATGCTTTTTGAACACACTTAGGAGTTCACAATGTTCAGTACATATTTTTAAGTGTTTGCATGGCTCAACTGATTACACTTTCATTGACTCAGCAGTTTGTAAATGCAAATCACACTCAATAGGAGTTAAGCATAAACCAAGGTTCTTGCTTGTCCTTTCAGATGAGCATAATCATGCCAGAGCACTTTTTTTCAAACAGTAGGAAAGAGCTTTTATCCGGTATCATTATCAATATTCACAGTTCAATCTCAAGCTTAAACCAGATCAACTGCTCAGTATCACTTGCTTGTTTTTACAGGATCTCGGCTGTGCACAAACTGTTTGCCTAGAAAATAAAAATAACTACAACTCAAAAGCAAATCATTCACTGTGAAGTATTTTGCACATCTCAATGACATGAATGGTGTGAAGTGTACATCTTTTTCTTTTTCAAAAACTGGCTTGTTTCAGGATTGACAACTCGCAGTTTTATGGAATACACAAAAACAAATGTAAAATTGCAGGAGGACAAAATGTTAAAAAAAATTACACATTGTAAAAGACAGTTCTTTTTTCATTGTTCCACAGAGAATATTTATTTCATAAAATTCTTAAAATAAGTTATTAAAAGAAGTTATTAAATTAAAATAATAAAAGGTCATTAATTTTAGTTTACTACTTCAAACTCTGAGAGCTAACTGAAATTGCAAAGCAAGAGTGGGCATTCTTGGAAGCAATAAAAGTCAAAAACAATGCAGTTTGTCCCTCAGGCTTTTGAAACATGGGGATTCACTGCTAAGCTCTAAAAAAGGAGCACTTTGTTTTTAAAAGAACTTGTGTATTCTGTTAAGGAAATGAAATCTTCCAATTTAGAATTTAGGTCAAACTAGCTTATAAACAAATCTTCTTCCAACTTTTCAAGTTAACCCTTCTTGAAATATTTAAATTAGAACAATGCAGCTTTCCTGCTGTTCAAGGACTTTCATTATTTTAGTATTTACACTTGTTTCAGAATCACTGTGATTATCACCATAAACTATATGGTTCCTCAAATATCCAATATGTGGTGATGGTTGGGGGTGTGGAAGGCAGAAGAGAGAGACAGGGGAGAGACACAGGAGAGAATGGGGCAACATGGATTCTAGCATCCCATTGAAGTGGGTGGATTTGGATGTTTGAGAATTAAGCCACTAAAAATATTAATTCTGTACCCAACCAATAAACCTCTGGTTTTACTGGGGGGTTGGTTGGGAGTGGGAACATGACTGCTCTCTAAAAAGTGGGTTGGTTACTTAAATATTATAACATGACTGCATGCATTCCTACTCCTTGATTTCAAACTCAACTCTGGTGGGCCAGCTTTTCTAGAAACCTAGCTTCTGGTCTTCTAGATCCAAGAGACATACTGTCTAGCAATGCCCGCATCTCATGAATTAATGAAAAATGTTTGGTTGTAACACCCAGTCCCAGAAGTGGAACTGACTAGTCTTTAGGGTACACAAATGTAAAAAAAACCATTCTCACATACCACCCCACCAACCTCCGGATACAACGCATCATCCTCCGACACTTCCGCCATCTACAATCCGACCCCACCACCCAAGACATTTTTCCATCCCCTCCCCTGTCTGCTTTCTGGAGAGACCACTCTCTCCGTGACTCCCTTGTTCGCTCCACACTGCCCTCCAACCCCACCACACCCGGCACCTTCCCCTGCAACCGCAGGAAGTGCTACACTTGCCCCCACACCTCCTCCCTCACCCCTACCCAGGCCCCAAGATGACTTTCCATATTAAGCAGAGGTTCACCTGCACATCTGCCAATGTGATATACTGCATCCACTGTACCCGGTGTGGCTTCCTCTACATTGGGGAAACCAAGCGGAGGCTTGGGGACCGCTTTGCAGAACACCTCCGCTCAGTTCGCAATAAACAACTGCACCTCCCAGTCACAAACCATTTCCACTCTCCCTCCCATTCTTTAGATGACATGTCCATCATGGGCCTCCTGCACTGCCACAATGATGCCACCCGAAGGTTGCAGGAACAGCAACTCATATTCCGCTTGGGAACCCTGCAGCCTAATGGTATCAATGTGGACTTCACCAGCTTCAAAATCTCCCCTTCCCCCACCGCATCCCAAAACCAGCCCAGTTCGTCCCCTCCCGCCACTGCACCACACAACCAGCCCAGCTCTTCCCCTCCACCCACTGCATCCCAAAACCAGTCCAACCTGTCTCTGCCTCCCTAACCTGTTCTTCCTCTCGCCCATCCCTTCCTCCCACCCCAAGCCGCACCTCCATCTCCTACCTACTAACGTCATCCCACCTCCTTGACCTGTCCGTCTTCCCTGGACTGACCTATCCCCTCCCCACCTCCCCAACTATACTCTCCTCTCCACCTATCTTCTTTTCTCTCCATCTTCGGTCTGCCTCCCCCTCTCTCCCGATTTATTCCAGAACCCTCAACCCATCCCCCTCTCTGATGAAGGGTCTAGGCCCGAAACGTCAGCTTTTGTGCTCCTGAGATGCTGCTGGGCCTGCTGTGTTCATCCAGCCTCACATTTTATTATCTTGGATTCTCCAGCATCTGCAGTCCCCATTATCACTCACACATTCCAAACATTACTCTGTTCATACTGAAAACACAAAATACTTTAATTCATATTCTCAATGAAGAAATACTGTTCATGAAGAATATACTGTAATTAATTAGCGATAATACATTGAGAGTCTGAGGGATCTACATCTCTGTTGCAGAGAGGTAAATGGTTGTATAGCTAGGGGCCACCACTGCACATCAAGCCTGGGACCAGGTAAAACGATGGGCCTTCATGATCTACCACAGACTATATGAGGATTGACCAACAGTCTGCACCACACACTGTCCAGCCAAACAGAATCCAGACACCTACGTGCCAAAATGAAGGACGATGTAGCGAATCAAATCTCCCTGCTTCTCTATCTTGTTGTCAGTAACCATGGGCATCAATTTGTCATAATACTTTGCCAAGTAAAAATGTCCATCTTCCCAATCTGGTAACAAAGTGGTTACTTCCTGCAAACATGGAAATTGATTTGTTAAACTGAAGGATGGGCCAAGAAAATATTTAAGTGTTCTTTTAAAAAAAATTGCAAACTATCAACCTTGAAATAGCTGTAAGAAAAATAAAGCCCACAAACATTGTCATATATTCAATCTTTATGAAACGGAATGATCTGTCATCAGAGCCATAGAAATTTTTCAGAACTAAATCAATGCAGGACAGTTCTGATAGTTTCAATTTGTTGACAATTTTAATTGTTACAATATTATACTATGAAATATACTATAAAATATAGTATGAAATTTTAAATGTTACAAGTCCATGTCTCCAATTTTAAAATCATATTTTCTATTTCACACCATTGTTTAACTTTCCATTACAGGTATTCACCAATGTAGCTCTTGAGGAAGGTGAATTCTTTGGCCAAGCTCCTCAGTGAGCTGAAGGGTTCTCCTTACCAATTTATCTTACACATGAGAAAAATATATCCCAATAGTTCAGCAGAGATTGGAAGTTTGTTGTTTGAGGAGAAGCAAATAAAATCTCCAGTCACATGTTTATTTCTAATTTTACAAGAGATGCAAATAATTTTGGAAAACTAGAGGTCTTTCACTATATTGGTATTAATGTTTGTTTCAGAATCATTATGATACTTCAGTTACCTTATATTTTTTCATAACTGCATTGCTTTCAAAGTTAGCTGTTTCTTCCATAAAACGTCCAACCAACAGCACAGCTTTCCCCTTTATTAAACAGCTTTTATCATCACTCATTTCTGTCTCAGTATCTCCAAAACACAACTCTACACCTTTCTGCAGGACTATCAAAGCTTGGTGAACATCCCCCTAGAAAAAAAATTCAAAGCAATTTTGTTGCACAGGATTAAACAGTTAATTATAATCAAGAGGAATTAGTTTATCCATGAAAGATTGAAATTGATTTTTGAAATTGAGAGATTGACATGCTATCTTTTCACCCACAGTTTCTACGCTTCATTTTTGTCCTGACTTAAAGGATAAACCTATTCTCTGTAGCAATATTCCAAAATAAATACTAAGCAAACATGAACGTTCAGCACAAAATCGATTCTGAGTAGCAGAAACCAACAATGTCACTTTTAAGTGAACTGAGAATCACTGTTGTGAAAACTGGGAATATGTTCTCGTTTGAGATTTTCTAAGAAGAATGATGTTCAAATAAGAACTGCTGGATTTTTTAAAATGGAAAAGTAAAATCTGAATTAATTCTCGCTGATATCTTATCAGTCACCATGAGCATCATTTTGTCATAAAACTTTGCCAAGTAAAAATGTCCATCTTCCCAATCTGGTAACAAAGTGGTTACTTCCTGCAAACATGGAAATTGATTTGTTAAACTGAAGGATGAGGCAAGAAAATAATGAAGTGTCCTTTAAAACAAAAATCTGCAAACTGTCAATCTTGAAATAATTGTAAGAAAAATAAGGTATACAAAAGTTGTCATATATTTAATCTTTATGAAATGGAACAATGACCAATAAAGAAATAGTTTAACAATTGCCAACCACAGTAGTCATTCCATTTTTGTACTCATACGAGAACATGTGTAAAATTATAGCGATCGGCTTCTGCGGAGTAACACTGGTGATAACTCACTGGTTCAGGGCACTGGAAATCGAGCCCTGCTATTCCCAGAGTTGTCACAAAGGTAAAACAGTTTATAAAGTAAGCAAGGTTTGCTAAATTACCTGACTTTCACATTCGGACTGGTAGAAAGCACAGACCAGATTTTTGATTGGACAAGAATTACTATTTAATACAAGTAATTAGACTCTAGTTACAGGCAGTTAGAAACAGCATAAATCAGTCCTAATTAAAACTCTAGTCACCTTATAAACTCCCTCTCACACACAAACAGGCAAACTGACAGGGTGAATAAGTAATGGACTGAGGGGGAACATGGGAATAACAGTTCAATAGTCTTTGTTTCCAAGGCTCCATTATTGAGACTATCCTTCTGACCCTTCTGGTTGGCTGCATATTCAGTCATCTTTCTTTGAATGCTTCCACTGGTTGGTAAGAGGTGGCTACTTCCCTCATGAAAAAGTACCTGACTTATTTTATAGAAGTAACAGATTACTGAACTGTTGTAGTTAAGATAAACTGGTTATCTAAGATATACAGAGAGTTTGGGCTGCAGAGAACAGAGCATCCACTCATGAGCTGGGGATGAATGCTTCTCTCTCCCTCTCTGTAATTTATTCCAGCTCCGAGTTGTTCCAACCAAATAGTTTCTGACAGGCAGAAAAGTCTCAGTTATTGATAACTGTTCACTAGTCCACTGACCAATCAAATTCTTTGGCAGCAAAACTACATCTGTACTCCCACCTCACTACCAACTGGTCTACAACTCAAACTTCAATGACTGCTTGATTAAACAGTTATTTATGCCAACATGGGATTTTCAAAGCTGCAGCCATTCTACTGAACACTGGGTTTAAAACAGCTCTCTCTCATTTTAGTCTACAGTTTTTAAAAACATAAAAATAAAAAAAAGTATGGCCCTTATATATTTTAGAGTAGATCAGTTTCAGACTCATTTTGAAAATAGGAAGTGTTAGCATTGAGTTAAGCAAATGTGAACATCCACTTCTACTATAACCTGACTCTTCATTATTTGAGATTATGAAAACTACATACGTATATGACTAATTACAAAAATGAAAATCTCAAGACAATTGACATAAATACATCAATCAATAATCTAATAAATCACTTGGCTTAGCTGTGGCTAAGAATGAGCAAAAAAATTACAGAAAATGGGGAAACAGGATTGCAGTAGAACTATCAAACCTAGGCTTCCAATGAGGATTTCAACAATGCTGGATTGAGATGGGTGCATAAACAGCTGATTTTAGTTGTACAGATAAATTTTCAATTGGATTAAGAAAGCACTGTATCTGATCACAATTTAGTTTATATAATTCACAAAGAAGGCCTACCTATTGACTCATTGTCAGCATCTTCTTTCTGGAATAACCTTAGATTATTAGTCATTACTGATTGTTGCGAACATGTGAGAGGCTAACTTGCAGTAAATTAAGCTCTTCTTTCCTTAGAACTCTATAGGAAACTGGAGAAGTGATTGCTGGGCCCTTGTTGAGATATTCGTACCATCGACTGCCACAGGTGAGGTGCCACAAAACCGGAGGTTGGCTAACATGGTGCCACTACATAAGGAAAAGCCAGTGAACTATGGACCAGTGAGCCTGACATCATTGGTGGGCAAGCTGTTGCAGGGGATTCTGAGGGACATGATTTACACATATTTGGAAAGGCAAGGACTGATTAGGGTGCACATGGCTTTGTGCATGGGAAATCGTGTCTCACTAACTGAATTGACTTTTTTGAAGAACAAGCAAAGAGGTCTGGTGAAGACAGAGCAATGGATAAGGTCTATATGGAATTCAGTAAGGCGTTTGACAAGGCTCCGCATGGTGGGCTGGTTCATAAGGCTAAATCACATGGAATACAAGGAGAACTAGCCATTTGAATACAGAACTGGCTTGAAAGTAGGGCACAGAGGTTGGTGGTGGAGTGTTACTTTTTAGGGTTGGAATATAAGAGCAGCGATATGCTTCTGAGGCTTTATACAGCTCTAGTTAGGCCCCATTTAGAATAATGTGTCCAATTTTGGGCCCCACACCTGAGGAAGGACATTCCAGCCCTGGAGCGCGTCCAGCCAAGATTCACACAGATGATCCCTGGAATGGTAGATTTAACGTACGATGAACGGCTAAGGATCCTGGGATTGTACTCATTAGAGTTTAGAAGGTTGAGGGGAGATCTAATGGAAACTTACAAGATAATGTATGATTTAGAAGGGGTGGACGCTAGGAAGTTGTTTCCGTTATATGGGGAGACTAAGACCAGTGGCACTGCCTTAAAATTAGAGGGAGTAAATTTAAAACTGAAATGAGACGACATTTCTTCAGCCAGAGACTGGTGGGCTTGTGGAATTCATTGCCACGGAGTGCAGTGGAGGCTGGGACGTTGATTGCCTTCAAGGCAGAGATCGACAAATTCTGGATCTGAGAAGGAATCAAGGGCTACGGGGAGAGTGCAGGGAAGTGGAGTTGAAATGCCCATCAGCCATGATTTAAACGGCAGAGTGGGCTTGATGGGCCGAATAGCCTTACTTCCACTCCTATGTCTTATGGTCTAGACTGGAGGCCTGTGGCAGCGGTGTGCTGCAAGAATCGGTGCTGTGTCCATTGCTTTTTGTCATTTATTTCAGTGATTTGGATGTGGACATACGAGGTATGGTTAGTGAGTTTGCAGATGACACAAAAATTGGTGGTGCAGTGGACATCTTTAAAGATTATCTCAGGGTACAAAGGGATCTTGATCAGATGGGCTGAGGAGTGGCAGATGGAGTTTAATTTAGACACTTGCTGTATTTTGGAAAGGCAAATCACGGCAGGACTTATACACTTCGTAGTAAGGTGCTAGGGACTGTTGCTGAACAAAGAGACTTTGAAGTGCAGGTTCATAGTTCCTTGAAAATGGAGTCCAACACAGATAAGGTAGTGAAGAAGGCATTTTGTATGATTTCCTTTATTGCTCAGTGTGTTGAGTATAGGAGTTCGATGTCATGTTGCAGCTGTACAGGACATTGGTTAGGCCACTTTTGGAATATTTTTGGAATTCAATTCTGGTCTCCCTGCTATGGGAAAGATGTTGAGAAGCTCGAACGGGTTCAGAAAAGAATTTCAAGGATGTTGCCAGGGTCAGAGGGTTTAAGCAACAGAGATTGGCTGAATAGGCTGGGGATATTTTCCCACAGCATCAGAAGCTGAGGGGTGACGATTTAGAACATAGAACATAGAAAAGTACAGCACAGTACAGGCCCTTCGGCCCACGATGTTGTGCCGTGGAATAATCCTAATCCAAAAATAAAATAACCTAACCTACATTCCCCTCAATTCACTGCTGTCCATGTGCATGTCCAGCAGTCGCTTAAATGTCACTAATGACTCCGCTTCCACGACTACTACTGGTAAACTATTCCACGCACTCACAACTCTCTGGGTGAAGAACCTCCCGCTGACGTCTCCGCTGTACCTTCTTCCTCCTAACACTTAAAACTATGACCCCTCGTGACAGTCAATCCTGCCCTGCTGAAAAGTCTCTGGCTATCAACTCTATTCATGCCTCTCATTACCTTGTACACCTCGATCAGCTCACCTCGCTTCCTCCTTCTCTCAGAGAGAAAAGTCCGAGCTCAGTCAACCTCTCCTCATAAGACAAGCCCTTCAGTCCAGGCAGCATCCTGGTAAACCTCCTTTGCACCCTCTCCAAAGCCTCCACATCTTTCCTATAATAGGGCAACCAGAACTGGACACAATATTCCAAGTGTGGTCTCACCAGGGTGTTGTAGAGCTGCAGCATAACCTCGTGGCTCTTAAACTCGATCCCACTGTTAATGAAAGCCAAAACACCATATGCTTTCTTAACAACCTTGTCCACCTGGGTGGCAACTTTGAGGGAGCTATGCACTTGAACACTTGAGGTTTATAAAATCATGAGGGGCATGGACAGGGGGAATAGATAAAGTTTTTTTCCCCTGGGCAGCGGAGTCCAAAACTAGAGGACATGGGTTTAAAGTAAGAGGGCAAATATTTTCAAGGGTCCCAAGGAGCAACGTTTTCAAGAGGGTGGTGCGTGTGTGGAATGAGCTGCCAGAGAAACTGGTGGAGGTTGGTACAGTTACAACATTTAAAAGGCATCTGACGGATACATGAATAGGAAGGGTTTAGAGGGATATGGGCCAAGTGCTGGCAAATGGGACTAGATTAATTTAGGATGCCTGGTCAGCGTGGATGAGTTGGACCAAAGGATTTGTTTCCAAGTTGTACCTCTCCATGACATCGCTAAAGTAAAGTTTGCAAATGGTATCATCTTGTCAATATTAAACATACCTTGGACCAAAGCCACTTTGCTCTTTCTATGTAAAGCTCAGGTAATTTGGATTCTCCTGCATTTAAGAGAGCATTGTATGCAGTTTGGTGATGGCCTGCTTTCCTGGCAACTCTGGCACTTTGCAGCCAACATTCTCCAACCAGTTCACTGTAGTCTGTCCTATTTACAATCACACAGATTAAAATCAATACTTGGTAAACAGAATTAGAAAACAATAATTTAACCATCTCTTAAAAATAACCAAATTCTTACAATTCCACATAAAACAGTTTCCCTTCCCTAGATACCATTCCCTACATGACAGACCCACTTCCAGGCCTCTGTTAATACAAATAAACACAGAATGCTGGAGAAACTTGCAGGTTTGACAGCATCTGTGGAGACAGAAACAGGATTAATATTTTGAGTTGAGTGTGGCTCTTCCTCAAAGCTGAATACTTTCTGAAGAAGGGACATATTGGGCTCGAATCTCTCTCCACAGATGCTACCCGCCGAGTATCTCCAGCATTCTCTGTGTTGTTTCAGATTTCCAGCATCTGCAGTATTTTGCATTTATTCTCTGTTAATACAACACAAGTTAATTGAGATTTTCCAATGGCATCACAGCAGAGTTTGTACAAAGACTTGGTTGAGTCCAGGAATGCATGTACGGCCATACTGGAACTTTAGAATTAATTTCACATTGATTTTACCTGTTTACACAGCCTGAAGCACTACTTAGAAATAATTTAAGTAGAACACTGGGGCATACAAATGCTACATTATTTTAATGTGCAATGACCCAGACTTCAGAAAGGCTTTCTTAACCTAGCAAACCACAATCACACTGTAAATGCACCAATACTAGATGAAACATTTCACCATACAAAATTATAAATAAGCTATGTCAACATACATTTTATTGACATGGAGCAATGCTCTGCGTAGCGCCAAGACGGGCTCCTTAGCCCTAAAGGAATTTTGAGTCATTTCAAGCCGAGCCTGCCAGTTGAGAGGATGTTCGTGTTCTTTTTGATGTTTCCCAGATTCCCAGTGAAGCAATCCTCTGACACTGTGCTCCAGCTCACACAACATATGTAATCTGGGTGAAGGAAAATGACTCAAAATTAGGAGTGTTTTAATATGGTTGGAACAAAACTATCTAAAGTGAGGTCAATCCTAATAGTACCTGACGATGTGCTCATAACCTCGTTGATAAGACCCTCGTTCAAAACTTGCAGCAGATAGGGGCACAATCTGTTCTGCTCGAGTAACCTGCACCTGTTGGTAAAAACCCTCTGCACTGCTCTGCTTAGCGACAAGCAACAATTGTCCAAGTCTCACACTCCAAGAAGAAGATTTCCCCTCTAAAAGAAAATAAATTATTACAGCTGATCTTACACAAGGTCAGAAGACATACTTCACAAGAGTTACTTAAAAATTATGGCCATGGTGTACACTTTATGGGTTGCTCATCATACATTTTTGTACTTTGCATAATTATCACCAAATGCAGCATTTAAATCAAAAAGAAACAAATATTAAAAGAAAGTTAATTACAAATAACACGATTAGGATCCAAATTATGTTCTGGTTCCCAGAATAGACTTTAGTGATGCTGCAGACCAGAATGGTCCAAACCAGAGCAGGAGCTGTAAGGAGGATGTGCAAACATACCATAGCATGGTGGCACAGGGAAGGGGAGAAAAGAGAAGTGTAGCTGTAACCACAGATAGTATCAGGGAAAGAGACACTGTTGTCTGTGGCCAGGACCAAAAGGCTCTGTTGCCTGCTTGGAGTGGGAGGGGAATGATACAGTTGTTGGAGTCTACAAATGTACCAATGATGAGAACAGAAAGAGGAACGAAGTTAATCTCTGGATTACTACCTGAGGTACAAGCAAATTGATACAGGGTCAACAAGATTAAAGAGGTAAATGTGTGGCTCAAAGATTGGAGTGGAAAGCATGGGAGAAACTGGTTGAAATTGATGGGACATTTGCACCATGACTGCAGAAGGAGGGAGCTGATCAGATGAGTTGGGGTCCAACTGAACCATGCTCGGACCTGGGCCCTGGTGAACGGCTTAATTAGGGCCATGTATAAGCTTTAAACTAAGGGACAGCACAGTGGCTCAGTGGTTAGCACTGCTGCCCCACAGTTCCAGCCTCAGGTGACTGTCTGTGTAGAGTTTAAACACTCTCCCCATGTCTGCGTGGGTTTCCACCAGGTACTCCAGTTTCCTCCCACAGTCCAAAGATGTGCAGGTTAGGTGGATTGGCCATGGAAACTGCAGGGATAGGAAAGGGGAGTGAGTCTGGGTGGGATGCCCTTCAGAGAGTCAATGTGGGCTTGTTGAGCCAAATGGCCTGTTCCCACACTGTAGGGGTTCTACAATAAATAGTGTTGGGTTTTGGAGACAGTTGCATGGAAAATTATGGAAAAAGTTAAAGTGGGGAGAGAGCTCAGCAGAGGTTATTAAAGTTTCCTGAACAAATATTAGGACAGAGGAAAACTGAAAGAACCGCGGATGCTGTAAATCAAGAACAAAAACAAAGTTGCTGGAAAAGCTCAGCTTTTCTGAGGAAGGGTCACTGGACCCAAAATGTTAACTCTGTTTAGTCCTTCACAGATGCTGCCAGACCTGTTGTAATAAGACAGAGAGTTTGGAAATGGTCATAAATGTAACTTCAGGCATAGCAGATAAGGGGATAACTCTCAGAAGAAGCAGTCAACGCAGGACTGAAGGGATTGTACTTAAATCCACGCAGTAAGGATAGGGGGTAGAACTGATCAACCGCAAAGGAAAAGAGAGCCCGATACTAGCTATGTACAGACCTCCTAGCAGTAGTCAGGACGTGGGGTTAAAATATAAATCAGGAGATAGAAAAGGCATGAAAGAAATGCACTCTTACAATAATCATGGGGGACTTCAGCACGTAGGGGGCCTGGGGAAATCAGGCTGGTTGCAGATCCCAAGAAAAGGAACTCACGGAATGTCTGTAAGATGGGTTTTATTTTTAAAGCAATTTGTGGTAGAGTCCACTACGGACCAGGCAATTCTGGATTTTAACCTCACTGCAAAGCCTCTTCTAAGGATGCCTAGCCTGAAGAAGTTACCCTCCTCCCTCCGGATAAACCTCAGGGGATCTCTCTCCCAGTGCAACTCTCTCCTCTCCACCTACCTTCTCCTCTATTCATCTTTGATGCTCCTTGCCCCCCTCCCTATTTATTTCAGAACCCTCTTCCCCACCCCCATTTCTGAAGAAGGGTCTGGGCCCAAAATGTCAACCTTCCTGCTCCTTTGATGCTGCTTGGCCTGCTGTGTTCATCCAGCTCTACACCTTGTTATCTTGGATTCTCCAGCATCTGCAGTTCCTATTATCTCTGGATTTGATGATGTGTAATGAGGTATCCTTGATTAGGTTGCCCAACGTGAAAGGACCCTTGGGGGCAGTGACCATAATAAGATAAAATTCACCCTGCATTTTGAGAGGGAGAAGCTGGAATCAGATGTAACAGTATTACAACGGAATGCAGGTAACTTCAAAGACTTGAAGGAGGCACTGCCCAGAGTTGTGTTAGAAGTCAAACATCCATTTGAGATATCTTATAAATGGTCAATACGTTTTGATCTAATTTATTTAGGCTCATTTATTACCTGCAGCCACATAATTCTGCAGCAAGTCCCAATGAGTGAGTTTCCATGCTGCCTCTACTCTGTATGTGTTTAATTCAGAGGTCCACTCAGGCCTGTGAACAACAATAAAAAAAAGTTCTCAGATTCAATTAAGAAACATCGAACTGGTTAGTTTCTTGTTGCTAATTATTCAGGCTTTACAAGAAATAAGTTCTTTATTTGTGGCTGCATCTGCTGACACAGAGGTATCTGCACTATGCAGGGCTTCAAATTGCATCTGCACAGATTGAGGGGGAGAGGATGTGGTCAGAGTTGTGGGGAGATCAGGATCGGGACAGGGCTGAGAGATTGGGCTTGTTGGCAGGGAGCGGGGCGGAGGTTTGGTGGGGGGGGTGAATTTGGGAGATCAGGACTTGGAAGGGAAAGAGATCAGGACTGCGTGATGGGGGGGGGGGTGAAGAGAATCCTCATTTGATTTGGGGAAATTCCTATGGCTGCGCTCCCTCCTAGTGTGGGTGAGGACCAACCCGTGATGCAATCTGGTTGGCTTGTGTGTGCGTCACAGACAGAGTGAGTGAAAGAAAAACAGCAAGAGTCATTATGTGCGAGAGAGTGAAAAACAGTGAGTGAGAGTATACATGCATGACAGAATGAAGGTGTGAGTGAGCGAGTGTTAAAGCATGTGTATAAATGAATGCGAGGAATTAGAACATATAAATTAGTGTGAGAATGAGTATGAGACAGCTGGAGAGAGAGTTGGAGGACATTAGTGAGTGTTATATGATTCAAACATCAGCTCACAAACTGAAGCTCTCACCCCTGCTTCATTCTAATGGCAAAAGATGAGGTGGGGGAAATTTGGGAAGCACTGCCATACAATGCCTGTTCCACATTTTTAAAATTTCTGTTGGCTTGTTTGTATATAAGTTGGATGATTAAGGGACCAGAATATTAATTTATTTATGTTTCAAATATAATGATAAAGGTATCAATATCCATATCGTTGGGAGATCAATGAAACCCGTCAGAAAATATTACCAATATTTTATATTTTGTAATTTAGTAAAATGAATGTGATTTCAGCAATTTTAGTCATTTCCAAAAGCAATGGATTTAAAGGGTTAATGAGATTATACCTGCTTGCAAGCACTCCATTAACCTGAGTGATTACTGTGGACAACTGGCCAAGTCCAAGCATAGATTTCATCAGTCCATGATAATGAATAATCTGATTTAAGGGAAAAAACAAGTCACGTTCAAACTGTCCTCTTCAACAAACACAGACATGTGTCATAAAAATTATTTAGGTTGTAGTGATCACAAATATTTCAAAATTCAAACAGAATTAGGTCACAGACTCAGTAGAACTTTATTTCTATCATTCTACCCATGTGGAGATGCTGGATAAGAGCCAGGTGTTTTCCCACAGAGGATGTCAACGGGGTGGAAAAGAAAGTAGTTAGAAGTGTTCCTGCTCACGTTCATTGTGCGCTGAATATCTTGGGAAAAATCGCAGACCAAGCCAGGACATATCTTTGTCTGAAATCCATCCATGTACAGAAATCAATAGCACCTGTGTCTGGGTTCTAAAACTACCCAGCATGGACACATTTTAGGAGCTCCAATGGCACCTTGGATTATGTTAGTTAACTGAATTCCAAACAGAGAGCAAACCTTGAATGCACTGAGTCTGAAGGGCTCAATACCATATCATTTATCCACAGATTCAGAGACTAAGTATAATGAACTTTCAACATAAAATGTGTAAAGGGAAATTGATTTTCAACATTTAAAATTAACATTTAAAAACAAATTCCGGTTACAATTTTGTATCAGAAAGTGGACCCTGGTGTACAGGAGACAGCAACAACTGCCAACGCTGGAGTCAGATTTAACACAGCGCGGAGCTGGAGGGGCACAGCAGGCCAGGCAGCATCACAGGAGCAGGAAAGCTCACGTTTCGGATTGGGACGCTTCTTCACAAATGGGTCCCGACCTGAAACATCAACTTTCCAGCTCCTCTGATGCTACCTGGCCTGCTGCGCTCTGCCAGTTCAACACGGTGTCATCTCTTGGTGTACAGGAACTTTTATTGAGTTGGTCATGTTTGGTATTTACCTCATCAGGTTCCAATTGAATAGCCCTGTCGTAACATGCTGTAGCATCTCTCAACAGTCCACTGCTCTCATGTTCTAAAATCTGTTCCCTGAGAGATCGCTCTCCTTTACGGATTGCACTTACTCCAGCTACACCATCTGGCTCATGCATTGCTGCATATAGCTTCTGTATTGGAAAAGAAAACTGTCCTTACTGTTTCACAAAAACACTTCCACATAATTTTTAAATCAACTTCATTACACTAGTGTTGTTCTGTTCTTGTGAAATACATTATTAAATTTCTCTAAACACTGCATTCACTCATTAAGTAACACCAAAGTACTGTGTGTGCTGAAAATCTGAAGAAGAATTAACATGTTGAGATCATAGTTCAGGTTCTGATAAAGGGTCATTGGATTTGAAATGTTAACTCTATTTCTCTCTATGGATGCAGCCAGACCTGCAGTGTTTATCCAGTTCTTTATGCTTTTTCAGATTTCCAGCAGCTGAGGTTCTTTGTTTTATTTTATTCAAAGTGAGAATGAGTTCATCCAGGCAAAGGAAGCTGCTGGTTTATGGACACCGTGCCTGTCTCTTTTCAAGGATGAAGTAGAAATCCTTCAGACCATCCGGATGGGGGAGTTGATGTGTAAAGGGATTGCACATCCGTGTTGAAAAGGACGCAGCTGGGACCAAAAAACTGGAAATTATGGCACCAAGGAAGCATCAGAAAGATTTGGGATTACAATAGTAAGTAGTTGTTTTTGACTGGCACATACAAGGTGGGCCAAAGGGCCTTTCTCTGTGCTGTAGATCTCAATGACTCTATAACCACAAATATAATTGGGGAGAGATTGCACAAGGGCAGATAAATTAGACACAAGATGGGAATAAATACGTTCAGTCAGACAGGAATATGCTATGCTCATCAGGTAGTCTTAATTATGGGTTTTGGGAAGAAAGTACAAATGGGCCTTGCAGGGTTGGGGAACACGGAGGTGGGAAGCTGTGATGAGGGGAAATCTCCACGGGAGATGACATCAGTGACAGTACTGGAAACAACAGCTTGATATTCAATGGTGGTGTCATGGTTCAGGGTGAGATGGGTGCCAGTATCCCAGATTTGGCGTCCAGCCTCTGCCATGTAAAGGTTAGCATGACAGACAACATCACTACACTTACAGGCAGGCTCAATACTAAAGTCAGAGTGAGCCCCAAGAGAACATAATGCAGCAAGCTTGAAGGGAGACAGCTGAGAGTCAGTGTGGACACCTGCTCATTAAGGTTGCCTTTGAGAATCATACAATAAATGCACATCATTCAGTTGTGTATTAAACAGAAACCATTCAAATGTTATGAATGGAACAATGCATTATAGTGGGGTATGAGTTATAAGGGAACTATAAGTTCCTTAAGAAGTACGAAAACCATAAAGAATGATTCATCAGTCTGCGAATTATACATTTTATTGTATTTTCAGGTTAATCATGAGTTTAGAAGAGGTTTTTTTGAACCTCAAATATTTCATGAAACTGAAGACTTGTTTCTAGATTTCTAAAGAATTGATCATATTGGAAATTGCTATTATTTATCTATTTCTTTAACCTGTAAAAATCCAAGATGCTGCTGAATGTTCTCTTTCTTTTCTGTGATGAAGGATTCAAAGTGCATCACTGCTCGAGTATAAGCCTTGGATCGAAATGAAGCAACAGCAAGAGCATCCTGGGGTATGAGTTCCAGAAAAGAGGTGACATTTTGGTACTCTTTGTACTCTGAGCTTGAAACTGTAACAAAACAAACAGTTTCATGGCAAACAATGAGTTTGTTGGAATGGTATTTTCTACGTAAGAAAACATCCTTAATGACATTTCTAAATAATTAGCATAAGCAATTTCAATCAACTTTATAGCATCAGACAAGTATGTTTTTATTC
This sequence comes from Stegostoma tigrinum, assembly GCF_030684315.1. NCBI lineage: Eukaryota > Metazoa > Chordata > Chondrichthyes > Orectolobiformes > Stegostomatidae > Stegostoma > Stegostoma tigrinum. Next base: position 73,448,726 of record NC_081367.1, on the reverse strand, counting down.
ACATATTTCAATCCGTTATGCAATTAACTAAGTCCACAAACTATGCTTGCTCTTCTTTGTGAAATAATAGGTTTTCTGGTTGCACAACAGAGTTCTTGTTGTATCATTAATTTCCCATCACTGACGCATGATATAACATAGAAATTTTGTTTCCACCCACATCTGTGCATCTCCTGTAGCAAGAGACATATAAAGGATTTATTTATATATTATATTATATATAAAATTTACTTTAGCTTTTTGATTTTGAGCTATGGGCAAGTGGGTTTTGATTGAGGGGATTTAATAATTAACTTGTCAGTATTTCTGGAGTCATTATTTTAAACCAACATATGTCAGAAAGCACAGGGGTCCTGTTGGAGTGATAATAGGTGTTTTTTTGTATTGTGAGGGTTTTATTACCAGAGGGAGTAAACGTTGAAAGGCATAGCGTGCTTTTGGTTTAGAAGAATCAGAAATTTTGTTTTGCTTTGGTTTAAGTTTGCAAAAGACCTGGCTTGGTCAGGTCTCAGAACAGTTTCTCCCGGAGAAAGGAGTTAGTTTAGAACAGGTAGGAAACCGTCAGTGTAAGGATTTGGTTTGAAAATTCCACACTAGAAGCGCTTAGTTAGAAACCTGACTAGATGATTTGAAGCTGAGAAGATTTAAACTCAGCTGTGTGGACAATCGGGATAAAGGCTATCAAGCTCTCAAGTGAAAGAAACATTGAAGTCAAACCTATTGATGTGCTGGAGAAGGGAACTCTCTCTCCAGTACCTGACTATTGTAACGTAATGGTGATGGAGTACTTAGGATTTTGTTTTGCCATGTACTTTGCAATCTTTCAAACTGTGTTTTATGTAAATAGCTTGGTTTGTTCAATTTTATCTTCATTTCTTTTGTGTAATAGACTTCAGTGTTATTGTTGACACAAAATCTGAATTGAGTGTTTATGTTTCATTGAAAGATCATTCTCCAAAATTTTAAAAATGTCTATCAAGGGAAAAATAGAAGAAAGACAGGAAAGATAACTGAAGATTATCAGATCAGAAACCATGATCTCACTGAATCGCAGAGCAGAATTAATGAGCTTAATGGCATACATCTGCTGCTACATCTTATGGTAAAGCCAAGTGGGATCAGAGTTGTAGCCAGAAAAGAGTTTCATTTCAGTGACAAGGATTTTCAATTTTTATAATAAAACCTTTATCTTATTTTGAGAGTCTTGGAACAAAACAGTTCTTAGTTCTGTCTAAACGTGATGTCTCATACTGACATTATGGCTGAATTTTGAGATTAGAATTTGAAAAGGAGCATCAATGTAATTAACAGCTTGATAAAATGAAACAAAAAACTGATTTCTCATGAGGAATTATATGATGCTGATTACATTCAACCGTGAACTGATGAGCAGAACAGATTTGCACAATATAATGTTACTTCCAGTATGCAATTTGTCAGTCAGTCACGCTTCTCACTAGCAAAACATTACAGTCAAGAACTTCAGATTATACTAAGATTTACAACAGGATAATAAAACTAATTAGTCTATGTTAGTCAGAGAACAGCTACTAACACAAATTATTGTCTATTATGAATCTCTAGGTGAGATTATGTGCCTGTACCTATTCCCTAAGTAATTTCGATTCAGGTAAAGTGAGGCTAGTCACCTAAACATTTGACACTTACTGCATTAAATCATTCACTTTTACATTTTCAAAACGCACATTCTGGACTTTGTAAAAGTCGTTTTACTTCCTCACTCATTTTGCCACTCATTGGTAGGTATATATCAACAGCCAGAAAGTTCATGCACAAGAAAATAGGAAATATAATAATAATTTTCAGTTGTTACCAGTGGTTTACACAATTATGTGTAACCTTTTTAAATTATGAAGTGCAGTTTCATTGTGAAATGCCTACAGACATGTCTCATTCAGATAGATGTAGCTTCTATGCAATCATTAAGTGTGTTACCTTTACAGACTCACCATTAGGACCCCCTCTGTCTTTACTGGATCTGCTCCCACTTTTCTCAGAACTAAGAGCCTGTAATTTATGCCTGGACCACTGGGCAAGATGATCCAACATCGAGAAAACAGTCTGTGTACTCAACTGACTCAAATCTGATGCACTGTCCTGCAAAGTCCTATCTAAAGTCTCATCATTCTTTAGGACAGCCATCATTTCTGAATAAACCTGTAGAAAACAAAAATTACATTCTTAACAACTGTTTATTGCCCACTTTCAGTTAAACACCACTATTCCTTCAGGGGGCTTGATCAAACTGAAGCCTAAGCCAATACTGAGATCGTAGGAACTGCCAATGCTGGAGAATCTGAGATAACAAGGTGTAGAGCTGGATGAACACAACAGGTCAAGCAGCATCAGAGGAGCAGGAAAGCTGACATTTTGGGCCTAGACACTTTTTCAGAAATAGGTGGGTGGTGGAGGGGATTCTGAAATAAATAGGGAGAGAGGGGAGGCGAGTGGAAGATGGATAAAAGAGCAGATAGGTGGAGAGGAGACAGGTCGGTCAAAGAGGCAGGGGAAGAGCCAGTAAAGGTGAGTGTAGGTAGGGAGTCCAGGGAGGACAGGCAAGTCCAGGAGGCAGGATGAGGCTGGTAGGTAGGAAGGGGGTGTGTTGGGCTTGAGGTGGGAGGAGTGGATAGGTGGGAGGAAGGATGGACAGGTTAGGGCATGTAGTCGGGGGAGGGGAGATTTTGAAGCTTCAAAAATCTCCCACCTATCCACTCGCCCCGCCTCAAGCCCCACCCCCAGCTCCTACCTACCAGCCTCATCCTGCCTCCCTGACCTGACCTCTCCTCACCCTAATTCCCCACATACACTCACCATCCATCTATGACCTGTCTGTCTCCTCTCCACCTATTTGCTCCTTTATCCATCTTCCACCCTCCTCCCCTCTCTCCCTATTTATTTCAGAATCCCCTTCCCCTCCCCCATTTCTGAAGAAGGGACCAGATCCGAAACGTCAGCCTTTCTGCTCCTCTGTTGCTGCTTGGCCTGCTTTGTTCATCCAGCTCTGCACCTTGTTATCTCCTAATCTAATACTGACCGCCAGCTTTCTCATGCTCAACATTCAACTCAGATTGCAAACAGAAATAAGTAAAACTGTAATTGCTCAGACACGTACTTTTTTAAAACTTGCACATCATGTTAATTAATTATTTTGTAATAAAACTAAATGAAACAATTCAAACAACTTTAATTTAAAGTACATGAAACACTTCAATTTTATTAACTCCAGTTTTATTTTCATCTTGGCTTCTTTAAAAAAACAGAATTTTTCAAATACTGTTTCGGAAATACATCCCAACCAACCTTTTCCTAACCATTTCCTCAAATTTGAGATTTGAATGTCTTGTTGCATGGACTGACATAATTGCTTAATTTTTTTTGTCAATCCAATGTCCACAAATAGATGGTGGCTGATCCAGGTAAACTTCATTATACTTCTGTACACTAAAACAAGGAAGGGATTGCGTCCTTCAGTAAACTTCAGGTTAGTCCCCAAAGTGTGACCAATCTTTAAAATCTAAATATGTTTAACAAGTATATTGGCTTTCTCCTCTCAACATAGATCCAGTTGAATAACATATTATGTTAGCGAGTTTTGAGAAGATTTGTAGCTCAGGTTGAGGTTCTGGATGTGAGTTTGCTCGCTGAGCTGGAAGGTTAGTTTTCAGACGTTTCGTCACCATTCTAGGTAGCATCATCAGTGAACCTCCGACGAAGCGCTGGTGTTATGTCCCGCTTTCTATTTATCTGGTTAGGTTTCCTTGGGTAGGTGATGTCATTTCCTGCATTGGTGATGTCATTTGCTGTGATGACATCACCAACCCAAGGAAACCTAACCAGATAAATAGAAAGTGGGACATAACACCAGCGCTTCGTCGGAGGCTCACTGATGATGTTACCTAGAATGGTGACGAAACGTCTGAGCTCAGCGAGCAAACTCCCATCCAGAACATATTATGTTTTACAGGTATGGCTTTTGTAGAAAATTAATGAGGCTGGACTTATCTTAAAGTATAATCTGTCAGATGAATATTAACTGTAAGAATTTCAATACATTGGTTCCTTACTTCACGTTGATCCTCTTCATTACACCCAAGCAAAACGTAGACTAGGATATGAGGTAGCAGGTAGATTGTCACTTTAAAATCATGTTTCGTAATAAAGCTGCAACAGTCAAAAACTTTTCTGGCTAGCTCACTTCGAACCTGAAAGAACACATTAGGATATTTACTTAAGCATAAGTCAAATCTGCTTGGAGAATTTGCATTTTTAAAGTAAAAGGATTACTAAAAGTGAGTTCAGGTCATTTTTGTGGGCTTTTTCTATAAAGTCAAGTTTATAAGATGCAGAGGTGGGGAGGCTGGAAATGGGGAGGTCGCATGACAGACATGTGGATTCTAATATCAATTGGAAAGCCTCGTTCTGCCCTCTTTCCGTCCTACCATGGATTGTAATCCTATAATGATTCCACAGTTTGGGAATGTTATTGCTCAGGTTGCTTGAAAATTTTATATTATTATTGGTACGAATCAAGTACATTTTGATAGTATTTTTATGCAAGGCAAGAACAGATATACAAGCATGAAACAATGGCTGCAGTATTTACAATATGTTGTAACTGTTACTACTTTAGCAACAATGAAAGCTTTAGCATCCTCAGTTACAGAAAATGTTACGAATGAATGACTTAATGTTACAAACTTGACCTATACATAGATCTAAATAACTGGCAAGATCAATACTCTGAAGAGGAGTTAATCTCATCGACATGCTCACCTTGGTTGTCAGGTATCCTGCCCATGTTGCTGACCACTCTGCAAAATTTCTGTCATGCTTACCAAGATAAAATGGCTTCTTAATGTTGACCCAATTGCAAGTCTTCGGGGAGCTTTTATACCTTTATAAGCAAAACAACTGACTTGTTTAAAATTTGTGTATTTCAATATTCACAAAATTATATGTTAACTTTTCAATGTCAATCTTACCATGACACTTTTCCAACTGGAAATTACTAACAAAATTTATTTCATCACCATATCTAACTGTCAACTTTTTAATTGAAAGGGAACTTGGCTGTGGGCAAACAGCAAAAAGAAGGATTTCTCACAAAGAAAAAGAAGATGCAGCATGATTTAAGAATACCTGAGCCACATTCAAGCTTCACCTGGTGGCTATTCATAACTTTACATTGAGAGGCGTAAGTGAGGCTCTTTCCCAATTTCCATTGTTGAACAACCACGCTAAAAGCTGCAACTGTGGCCAGAACACACCTTCAGTTCATACAAGTGGTATAAGTATTATGAGACTACCGAGCACCTGGTATTTAAATGAGGCTCCAAGATTTCTTGAACATGTTCTGGAAAGCTCCTCCACAGCCTGCGTCCAGGGCAATCAGTTTTCCCTTCCTTACATTTATATATTTGTAGCAGCTCCTGTAAGTTCAATTTTATTGATCTTTAATAAAACACATAAACTACACTAACAAAACCTATGAAATGTTAAAATAACCCCTTACTCAGTAAAATACTAATAGTCCCACCAGATTCAGTGAGATAGTATTTAAAGCTACTTGTGGTGCCAGTAAAGATAACAGCAATTACAGTTCTCAGCTGGTCCACAAAAAGAAAGGCAAGCCAAGCCTTAGGCCAAGTACCCCCAACAAAAATATCTCATTGGGATTCATCCAGACTATATGCAATGCTACAAGCTATAATTCTAACATTGGTCATATTCAAGCATTCAGCTGCAGTAATATCAATCACAAATTTCAGAAAGGCCAGTAAATTATATCTAGAGCCATGGCTCAACACCTTGACATTTACAATAACCTGTACAACAAATCATCAACCAGATGTCAACTAAATAAAGAAATCCAGATTGTTAAAATAAATTGTTTAAGCCCCTGAATGCACAATTGTTAAAAATCAAATGTAGCTGACCGACCTGGCTTTGCTTCATGATCTGTGCTCAGTTTAATTGTCTTAGACTGCATAACCCAATGGGTCCAGAATATTTGCAATGAAATAAGCATTTTAATTCATCACATCTCTGCTAGCTACTCTCTCAAGGCTCAACGCCTTGGTTTCCATATGTCTACTCTATCTATGGGGATGCCAGGAGAGGACTTGATCAGAAATCACACGATCCTGTTGGACCATAACCTGGTATCGTGTGATTTGTGGCGTTGTCCACCACTGTCCAACAACAGCACTCCACATGACAAAAGAACTTGACTTAGATATACTCCCCTCAGCAGATAAATACCATCACTAACACTCCATGCCTCATATGTAACTCTACTAGGAAGTCAATGCTTAGGGTTGAAGACGGGAAGAAGGGACATGACCAAAAAAGAAGATTATAAATAGTTTCTTGTAACTTTACACAAAATGGACACATCACTCATTTGCACTTTACAAACCATTTGCTATTTTATGTTGTGTGCTGTGATTTTTTGGCTGGATAAGATAGTTGTTTTTATCCAAGGAGATAAGGCCAAGGCTGAAGCATTCTCTTCGCTGGTGCTACAGAGAGATTTACAAACCACCTGATTTAATAAACACAACTCGAGGTTAAATCAATGACACAGCAATTAAGTTTTACCCCTAATCATGAACATATGGTTTACTGCTTTTAATAATTTTTATTTCTTATTTGCTCCATAGTTCGTATAATCTTTACTTGGCACCTTCTGCTTAATAACTTGAGAAAGTAGTTAGCTAACATGCGCTCTCCAAAAGTAATCTAGCTTGTTATTTCATAAAGGCTGCTATCAAATCTTTACAGACAAACAGCTGTTACTGTACCTGAATGGCATAAGCAGCTGAGTCCTGAGCTCGAACATTATCTGCGTAGGCAAGGAAAGCTCTTGTTAACTCAATCAGCAGGTGATGGGCAAAATTCGGGTCCTCCACACCAGCCTGATGTAAGAATTATGACAAATAAACAAATATTTTAACTGCAAATTAAGCTTTACTGTTTGATCACTCCACTAAGTACATTATTATGCAATTCAATTCATTTTGACAAAATCATAAACGACTCACGTTTTTTAAATATAAAAACTCAAAGCAACTAAAGATGTTCGAGTCAAAGCTTTATTTTACAAATAATTTTAGTTCGCCCCAGCAGACATAATGCATTAATTTTCAGAGAATTGAGGTTAGAAAAACCTTAAATTTGAACAGCATCCTTTTGAAGTGCACTAAGTTTGAAACTACTCCCTAACTTTGTTTTTATTATTTCCTTGCTGCCTTCTCATGTCTGTCATGCACACTACTTGAGGCATTCCTCAACTAAAATGCCAATTGGTACTTCAGCTTCAGCTGATATTGTTGTGGAACAAATTACCAGATAAGGCAAGTATTACTGATCCGATCTAAATAGAACCATGGGATGTTACAGCACTGACAGAGAACAAACTGTTCATCAAATCTGTGTGGGCTCTATGAAAGAGCTAACCAATTAGTTTCAAACCCCTAAAATGAAAGCAAAATACTGCAGACACTGGAAATTTGAAACAGACAGAGAGAATACTGGAGAAATTCAGCAGGTCTGGCAGCATCTGGGGAGAGAGAACCAGAATTCACTTTTGAGAAGTTCTGAAGTGTTCTCTATGATAGGCTCAGGCTTCTGCTCTTGTCTCATAGCTTGGTCATGTTCTCCCTTCAAGTATCTAGCCAAGCTTCTTTAAAGTTACTGTTGAATCTGCTTTCAACAGCTTTTCAAGCATTTCATTTCTGATCAAAACAACCCTCCACAAAATGAACAATTTCCTCAGAGTGGTACATTCTTTCATCTATCATTTTAAAGGTATATGTTCTGTTTGCTGCACGTTCTGCCATTGGAAACCGTTTCCCCTATATACTCCATCCAGCCATTAATAAATTGAACACCTATGTCAAATCTTTTCCTAATCTTCTTTGCTTGAGAAAATTGCAATTGCTTCTCCATTCTTTACATAAACTGAAGTTCTTGATAACATTCTAGTAAAACATTCTGTATCCTCTCGTCAGGGTTATCTGAATTGAGTATAATGCCCACAATTGAGCACAATACTGCAGCTCAGGCCTAACTAGTGAAGGCAAAAACAGTAAAAACCTACCGAGACTTGGATATGAACATACTATATATACTCGAGCTCCATTTAAACACATGCAAGACGCGTCAGGCTAGTATGCATCATTTGCAAGCTTTAGTGGGCTTTCCTTCTGGAAAGATTTGGCCTAACTTCTTTCCTTTTGTACTCTATGGTTCCATTACTAAGCCTAAATGAAACGAGGGAATGTAAATAGAAATTAAGTCCAGATTATTATCTGAATCATTTTCTGACCACCAACAGACCCACACCAGTATTCGGTGAAAGTTTTTAATGCAGTGATCTGTTAAATGTCTTCACTTTTCAGCCACTTGGATTAGTCAGATCCTCAAAAAACAAAAACTTGACCAAAGGTTGACAAGTCCCAAACCTCATATTCTTTAAATATTTGCCTTGGGTAAATAAGCAATGTTGATTATTTCTTTTGGATAAGAAATTGTATTTTTGGAAATGAGGACAGACATTGCCAATAGTTGCACCCGTGCTTCCCTAAGTCGATGTATTGCAATATTACTGCTCGTTGTCATGAATTTTGTCCAAGACTTTCTGTCCTTTGACATGATGGGACTCTACTCTTCGTCTCACCAACTTAGCCAGCAGATGAACAATTACTACGGAAAACTTGCAGAAATGTGTCACAACAACAAATAAAAGATGAGAGAAATAAAACAGATTGGTAGGGGGAGAGGACATGGACCAAATAAAGACAAATGGCTAAAGCTCCTCTTGACAAAGTTTAGAAAGCTTATTACAGCAGCACAGCAGTCCAGGAAATATATTAAACAGTATACAAGGTAGTTGGGAAACAGAGAAAATAGATAGGACAGAGTGGAGAAAGAGAGAATAGCTCCTGTTTGAGGGGAAAGGTTGCAAGAGATAAATCTTAAGCACTCCTGGAAGCAGAGGTAAAGCTGCAGTCACAGCTCAGCAACATCTTCTAATTACCATAAACAATAATGAAATAATCCATTTAAATTGTAAATATCTCAGTGGTACCCAATATAGTCCTCTGTTGTGGTTCAGCATACATTATGCATCCTCATTTCATATGACATAGAATCTTACAATATGTTTCCTCGCAGTTATTACAAAATGACAGTCTAATTCAAATGATTTCTTACCACGAACGTGGAGCTTTTTCCCTCTGTGTTACTGGTCATGAGGTCCAATCGGCCAGGGTCAATTGCTCCCACCTCACCGAGACACTCTCCACACAAAAGTCGAGCTTGTGCATTTGCATCTTGGCAGCCCTTCAGAAGCACCATCACCAACTGAGAGATAACAGGCTCTACAGTCTCACTGTCTGTAGCAAGTTTTACCAATTGGTCCTAAAGATACATAATACATCGATCTAGTGATAGTTGTTCTACTTTAACATGGTCTTCAAACACAATCTATTCTCCTTCATGTTAAAGAATCATTCTATCTGCGGACACATAAGAATCACAGAGACACGTTATAAACATTTGTTTTCACTTTTGCTTATGGTCTTAAAATGTAGTACATCATAACTTATTATATCTTTCACTACTACGATGTTAAGTTCTTCTGCCACAATTCATCTTGAACTTAACATATGTGGTTTTCTTATCAATGGATCTGGTGAAGACTTAAAGTCATTCGTGCATACCTGTTTCTTGAACAAAGTATCCTTTAAACTGGTCAGTGCATGTATACGAACATCCACATTCTCATGCTGAACAGCACGCATAGAAAGCTGCAGTTCAGTTTGTAAGTCTGTGCTTTTAGAAGTCTCCTGTAAAACAGCATATATAAAGCAGAAATTGGTAATGTGAATGTTAACACCAAAGATACGTAACTTCTGAAGAAGGGTCAATGGACCCGAATCATTAACTTTGCTTTTACTCCAGAGATACTGCCAGACATGATGACTTTCTCTGTCAATTTCTGTTTCTGCTTTGAATTTCTGAAGTTTGTTAACCACTTGGCAGCTGAAGCAGTATTTCTGGATTCTTTTGAACATAGTCTAATTTACTAATAGACTGGTTCACGGATGGGTTAATCAGCAAAGACAACAGATGGTAGTGAAAGCCTAGCAATACCTTTAGGGAGGAGACCAACCTTGTGTTTGACAGATCTAATTTGTGAATTTCTAAGAACGTCTAGAAAATGTTGATTTAGCATTTTGACAACTGATCATGTATCTCTATTTTAGTGCATGAAACGTCCCTACTGTTTCGCCAATTTTTAGTGAAATTTTCATCAATGACTAGCCACTCAGGTACAGTGCTCACCTTTCTATAATCTTGCAGAACCTTCTGGATCTCAGTAAAATCAGGATGTTCTGGCAAAAAGTAAATCTCATGGAGAAAATCTTTTACTTCAGCTCTGAAACAGTGACAAAAAAACTTTGCTTAGCAGTTTTAGAAACATTTAAATTTGCTTAGCGCACATCTGTGCGTGCTGTTTGACATGGCTCCAATGCCCAGTGGCAATCGCCTGTCTTTCTCTCGTATCCTTGCACACCATTTCGACGCATTCAATGTGCCTTTGAATGTCTCAATCGAACCTGCCTCTACTAAATTTCCAGGTAGAGCATTACCCTAAGTACTCACACTGAGAGAAAGCTTTTTCTTACATCACCCTTGCTTTGTTTGCACATCATGTTAAATCTATGTCCTCTCATTCTTTTTTCTTTTACAAGCAGGAACAGCATCACCCTATCTACTCGATCCAGCCCAACACAGAAGACTCAAGTGCTACTCCAGGGCTTATGCATAAAAATCTGACAAGTTAGTTCAATGTAGGCAGTCCCCAGCTTGTGAATGGGTTCCTTTCCCAAGTCCATTCGCTAGTTGATTTGTAAGCAAGTTGTAACACAACGCAGAACAATATAAAGGATCTCTTCGTAAGTCCAGGAAATGTTCCTATGTCAGATCTTTAAAATTACATCACTGTACGAGATCACATTTGTAAGTTGGACAGGTATAAATCAGAGACCCCATACATTGACAGAGTACTGTGGTATTGTAGGTAATGTGTTTTGGATGAGAAGTTATATCCCAAGTCCAGATGCAAAAGGTCCAATTTCAAAGACGATCAGGGATGCTATGTCACCTTTCCTTGCCAATGTTTCTTCATCAATCAATATCACAAAACAGGTTTTCTGATCATTATCACATCTCTATTTGCGAGAACATGCTGCACACAACTGTTCGGGTACATTGCAACGTGAATACAAGTCAAAAATATTTTATTAGCTGTAAAGTATTTTGAGACATCGAAGATCATCAAATGTACTATAAGGATGCAAATTTTTTTTCAGGATAGCTTTTTGCGGTACCATCGTAAACAATGACAACAAACAACTGAATTAATGCAATGATTTCATTGTAGCAGACCATCACAAGGCATTTCACTCTTGAAACATATATAAATAAGAGAGGTGCTAAAGGCATCACTGTACAGTTGCAAAGATGGGCGGTGGAGTGAATTATTTTTAGTCACTTTCATAATACAAACCTGGATCTGTGAAAATGTTACTTTCAATAGAAGAGCAGACTGAGAGGGGAGATCACGATTTGAACATATGTGTCTGCACTGTTATTCATAAAACCATAAAAAATAATTTTATCTCAAGCTCTTTGTGCCTTTTATAACAATGACACTATGACACATGTTGACATCAGCAACAAAACAACTATGCAGCAGACATCTTTGTTCTCATAGTAGTTTAAACCTAGTGCCATGTAAAGAGGATCTCCAATCGACTACACATAGTGATAGTGAATGCACTGAAAACATGCACTTTTAATTTTAAATTGTAGAGTTGCAATATAAAATGTTGACTGGATTAAGTCAGTACCAAAAGTATTATTTTAAAAGCTTTTCGTTAATAATTGAAATATGTGGAATTTATCAGAGAAACTTGACATTGCACAAATCTAACATGGCCTTTTCATAAGGTGGAGGATTTTTAGTTGTAATAATGAATATTAAATGTATTAATAATCTAGTTATAAACCCCGCAACAAGATGCAATTCCTTCAAGTATTTTCACAGCAAATAACAACCGAAAAGGTTTAATCAATTTGGTGATTCCTTGCTGGGTCGGTGAGGTATAGAGAGAGAGATTTCTCAACAGTGCATCATCTGGAGGAGCATAGAACCACTGACAGCAACTTCTAGATTTCCATGTTTAACTATACATTTGTGGATTTCAGACACTGGTGTCAGTTTTAGTGGACTAAAGATACTGATAGTTTCCCCAGAGATACCACTGCAATCTCAATTCCAGTTGAATGAATAAAAACAATTAAGCAAATAATATAGGCATTAGTTTACCTGTTCTCCACAATAAGATAGCGAAATATTCCAGCCGTCTCCTTTGGCTGAATGGACATCAAAGGCAGCAAAGCCACAATTACTTGACTGAGAAGGGCCCCCAGATAACTGGGATCTAAGCATCGTACAAAGCAATCCCAAGCTCTAAAAGCAAAAGATTTAATTAACAGACTACTAAGTAAAAAACTTGTCAAAAAGTTATGAAAGAGAAAATAAGCTGTGAAAACTGAGAAAAGTTAACTAGCTTACCTCTGGGAAAACGTACTCAGGAAACATTTGTATAGAACAGGATCAGGCGGTTGGAATGTGTAAAGGTATCTTGTCAAGATTCTGATCTAAACTATTCTGTCCAGGTCTCCAAGACGAGAAACGATCCCTCCAATAACTTAGCCATCACTGACGTAAGGCTCTCCTGACTTACAGTTCCCTGGCTTTTCCTTACAACCTTTCTTAGATAATAGCCACCACATTAGCCAATCACCAATCTTCTGGCAGCCTACTTGCAGCTGTCACTGATAAAAATATCACAGCAAGGGGCACTGCAATCTCTTCCCTAGCTTCTCACAAAATTCTGGGTTTCACCTTATCAGGTCCTGGGGATTTAGCAATCTTCATACATTTTAAGACCTCCAGCACCTGCACTTCAGTAGTATGAACTTTTTTAAAGACATCAATATTTATTTTCCCAAGTTCCTAAGCTTTCAAGTCCTTCTCTACAGTAAATGCCGATTCAAAATATCTTTTTAGTATCTCATCCATCGCCTGTCGTTCCACACAAAGACAGTATTATTGATCTTTAAGGGGCCCTATTCTCTCCCTAGTTACACTTTTGCCCTTAATGTATTCCTTTTCTGAATCTCCTCAATTCTACCTTCCACAACTATCTCATGTCCCCTTTTTGCCTTCCTGATTTCCCTCGAGTATACATCTTCTGCCCTTCGATTCCTCGAGGGATTCACTCAATCCCAGCTGTCTATACCTGATATATGTCGCCTTCTTTTTATTGACAAGAAACACAATTTCTCTTGTCACCCAGCATTCCCTACATCTATCAACCTTAACCTTCACATGATCGGGGACTCTCCTTATCTCATTCTTAAAGGCCTCCCAGTTCCCATCCATCCCTTTATCTGCAAATAGCATCCCCTAATTTTTTAACATTCCTGTCTAATACCGCCAAAATTGGCCTAACTTCAATTTAGACATTTCACTTTTTTGATTAGTTCTATCCTTTTCCATAACTATTTCAAAACTAATTGAATTATGGTCACTGCCTCAAAGTGCTCCCTCACTGACATCTCAGTCACTTTGTCCTGCCTTGTATCCCAACACAAGGTCAAGTATTGCAATTTCTCTAGTAGGTACATCCACATATTGACTAATTAAGAAAATGTAAATGCCCTCAGCCATTTTATTATGTGCTGGCTTTGTAGCATGTCATTGCTTTCTTGTTTAATTCCTACAACTCTTTCTTCATTGTCTTCATGTCATAGATGGGACTAACATACAGGTTGAACACTTGATCAAGATTTTCACCTGATTCTCAATATTTTGGCTGTCACATCACATTTGATTTTGCTTCAATCAAAGTCACATTGTACAATTATAAGGTGCCTTTAAAAGGGGAGTGAGAAAGCAAAATTTAATAGCCAAATAAAGCGAAGTTAGGGAAGATAGCCATAAGCTTGGTGCAGCTGAGGTTGTAAGGAGAGTCCAAAAAGAGGAAAGAGATGTAAAGGGGTTTAAGGAGGGTACTGTCAAGCTCAGAGCCAAGGTAACCCAGATAAGATCAACAATTGAAAGGCCAGAATTAGATTAACATGAATAACTCAGATGGACTTAGGTCACAGTTACAGAGTTAGTGAGAGGTAAGGCCATGGTGGGAATTGAAAATATAGATGAGAATTTTAAAGTTGAAACATTTATTGACCAACAATCAAAGAATTTGAGCAAGCATGGGGATGGTCGGTCAAGAGGTTAGTGCAAGGATGTGAGTATCAATTTCAGGTTATTTGAAGTTTTGTTTTTAATTCACATGAGGAAATCACTGGCGGAGCCAGCATTTATTGCCTATCTCTAGTTGCCCTTGAGAAGGTGGTGGTGATCTGCCTTCTTGAACCAGGGCTGTCCATGTGCTTTAGGGAGATCCACAATGTCCCTTAGGGAGAGAATTCCAAGATTTTTACCCAGCGACACTGAAGGAATGGTGATATAATTCTCAGTTAGGATAATGAGAGGCTTGTGCTCCCTCAGATCTATTTCCGTCATCATTCTACATGGAAATGGTTGAGGGTTTGGAAGATGCTGTCTATGACTCTTTGGTGAATTTCTGCAGTGCATCTTGTAGCTAGTACACACTGTCGATACTGAACATTGGTGGTGGTGGGAACAGATGTTTGTGGATGTGTTGTAAATAAAGCAACCTGCTTTGTCCTGGATGGTGTCAAGCTTCTTTAGTGTTGTTGGAGCTGTATTCATCCAGGCAAGTGGAGAATATTTCATCACACTCCTGACTTGCGCCTAGTAGATGATGTTCAGGCTTTGGGGAGTCAGGAAGTGAGTTATCCGCTGCAAGATTCCTAATCTCTGACCTGCTCTTATAGCCAGTGTATTTATGAGGCTAGTCCAATTGAGTTTCTCATCAATTGTAACACCCAGGATGCTGACAGTGAGAGATTCAGTGATGGTAACCCCAGTGAAGTTAAGGAATGGTAGGTAGGTTGTGTCTTATTGGAGATTACCATGACCTGGCATTTATGAGGCAAAAAATTTACTTGCCACTTTTCAGACCAAGTCTGGATATTGTTCAGGACTTCATGCATTTGGAATGCAACTTATGGGGAAACTGCAACTATTGCATTGCCTCTGTTACAAGTTGTCCCATTCCATGCCCTTCCAAAGAAAGCAAGAAAGCTCCAAGCAGTCTTTAAGACTAATACTTCTATTTAGCATTGACCAGTAGGATTTTATTTATTTTAGAAAGATAAATTTTTCTTTTAATGTTAAAACTTCAACAAACATTAACTTTGCATTTCTGTTCACTTAAACGGAAAGCTGTGCTTCAAAACAAACCTGCAGCATAATTGAGGAAATTCATCTCTATATCGTAGGCCTGTCCTCAGAGTGGTCATCATCTTTACCCGGACGGAACTTATGTGTTTTGGTCCCATCAATTTCATTAACGACATTAAACTGTTCATGGCCTACAAATTTAAAACACGCCATTTGTAACTGATTTTGTACAAGTTCCTGAAACCATAGGACAACCATAAGAATTTACTCACCATCATTTTATCATTCATTCCAACACTGGAACTCAGCAGATGCATATTAAAAAAGGCCAAAATCCCCAACAATTTTGGCTGCAAGTAGTCTGCCTGGAAAAAAAGAATATTAATATTATTTTTTTGAAAAACCAACAACAGGTTCTTAATATGATTTTATTCCCGATGAAGTGTGTTCAAATATTGACTTAACTAAAGTTTGTTACTCTACTGCTCAGCCAGTTCAAGTCCCACCTATCCCAGCAGTGAGTCATGACCTCACCAATTAGATTGATCAGAAAATATCTCTCACAGCAGTGAGTTATGATGTGGAGGTGCCAGTGTTGGCCTGGGGTGGACAAGGTCAGAAATCACACAACACCAGGTTATAGTCCAACAGGTTTGTTTGTCAGTCAGTAAATATGGCGTTTTGTAATTTCCTACTTTAGAAATAAAACCAGTCTGACTCCAAATCAAAACACAAACAGATTCGAAACAAGGCCTCACACCTAACATGCACTGTGTGACCTAAAATGTCACCTCTTCTTTACACTGATAAAACCTTTAGTTCTCTCAGGACAGTGGTTTGAAAGAAATTCGAGGATTTACATATACACAATTTTAATCAATTAAAACCTTCTAACTGATTAAAGATTTAACAGCATCTTAGATTTATTTAAATCTTCTTCATCAGTGGTAATGACGTTTTGATTTTTTACTTATAAATTCTGTGTTGGATACTACCTTTCTCACTAACACCTGAAGAAGGCGGGAAGCTCCGAAAGCTAGTGTTAAGCTGGTGTCGTGTGATTTCTAACAGTGAGTTAGAGTAGTGGGCCACTTTATCATTAGATTACTAATCATAGATCACACAATCTTAATTATAATACAGGATGTAATGTAATATAATACATTGCCTTGATCAGTATTGTTTCACTTGAGTTTTATAGTTATAACAGAGGCTGTATATGCAATTAGTATTGGGCGTTTAACTTTGGTGAAAATTCTTGCTGAGCCTAGGAAGTACACATGATCCAATTAGCTTCTTGTTGGAGAGGCCTCTCCAGCTGGCCGAGATTCTATCACTCAGCTTCCCTCCATGAACCTCCAACTCGCAACTCACTAATTTCTGGCCCACACCTGAGGTCTTGCTCAAAGCGATGGTTCAGGACAAGAGGCAGAAAATGGGAAAGTCAGGCAGGGAAACTGTGAGTTGGAGTGGGTCAGGAAGTAAGAAAGTGTCAGCCTTAGGGACAGGCAGGTGAGCAGGAAGTAAGAAGAGTTGAACATTTCAGCATCTCAGCGACAACTTTAGCGTGGAATTGTCATGTTAAAGTTGTACTTGTGTTCGTTAAAATTGAGGTCACAAATTCCCAAAGAAATCAATATTAAAAATGGAGTTGGGTTCATGCAGACTTTTTTCCCCAGAAAATGTCAACGTTTTGGTTAAAATGTTGTACATAAGCAGCACTATCCATTCCTAGGCGAAAATAATTTGCAACAAATAAACCACTATTAAAGAAATACTGCAGTTAACACTTTAACAACTTTGTCCGGAAAGGAAATAAGACATTATCAGTTAAACTGTTGCACAATCTTAAATGTTTACAAATGATACAACTTGTAAAATAAATAACTTACATGCAAAAAAATGCAAAAATGAATACCAGCCATTCTGGTACAGGGTGACCAGACTCCACCTTGTGGCATGATGTGGAGGTGCTGGTGTTGGACTGCACAAAGTCAAAAATCACACGACACCGGGTAATAGTCCAACAGATTTATTTGAAGACGCAAACTTTCAGGGTTTCACTCCTTCTTCAGGTGTTATTTTGACCTTGTCCACCTTCTAGCAGATGCAAGGAGTTACTGATGTCCTCAGCACTTCCAGAGCGGGGGGTGTGTGGAAGAAAAACAAGAGTTTTTTCCCTTGTAAACACAGGTAATAAGTGTGAGCTGGACAACGGACACAAGGGATTTTAAAGGCAAATATGGAGGGTGGAAACAGGAGCTTGGAATGGGGGATAGAGAGATGGAGACAAAGAAGAGGGACTTTAGGACCAAGGGCAGGAACACTGGGAATAGATGCAAAAGAAGAGGTCCAATCCAACCCCACCACCCAAGACATTTTTCCATCCCCACCCTTGTCTGCTTTCCGGAGAGACCACTCTCTCCAGGACTCCCTTGTCCACTCCACACTCCCCTCCAACCCCACCACACCCGGTACCTTCCCCTGCAACCGCAGGAAGTGCAACACTTGCCCCCACACCTTCTCCCTCACCCCCATCCCAGGCCCCAAGACGACTTTCCATATCAAGCAGATGTTCACCTGCACATCTGCCAATGTGGTATACTGTATCCACCGTACTCGTTGTGGCTTCCTCTACATTGAGGAAACCAAGTGCAGGCTTGGGGAGCGCTTTGCAGAACACCTACGCTCGGTTCGCAATAAACAACTGCACCTCCCAGTCGCAAAACATTTTAACTCCCCCTCCTATTCCTTAGACAACATGTCCATCCTGGATGTCCTGCAGTGCCACAACGTCGGCTTATGTGCTCCTAAGATGCTACTTGGCCTGTTGTGTTCATCCAGCTTCACACTTTGTTATCTTGGAGTCCCCAGGAGTGATGCACTCACACCACAGCCCTGAGGAAAAGCGATGTGCACATATGGGACTCAATGGATATTTTGTCCTATTTTATGAACAAAACTAAATGAAACAATGTTGACTGAGTCAAGGTGTGGGGTCTTGCAGTATTTTGTATTTTAAAACCAGCTTGCCTACAAGAGAAATCTAAAGCAAATTAACACGAACTGTTTCAGAGATAGTAGGAACCGCAGATGCTGGAGAATCTGAGATAACAAGGTGTAGAGCTGGATGAACACAGCAGGCCGAGCAGCATCAGAGGAGCAGGAAGGCTGACGTTTCAGGTCTAGGTCCTGCTCCTCTGATGCTGCTTGGCCTGTGGTGTTCATTCAGCTCTACACTTTGTTATCTCTTCACATGAACTGTGTCTCCTTACCATTAACTCTGCTGAAGTAATGTCTCTGGGTGCTTGGCACTGATCATTTCTCGAAGCAGAAGCGGCCAGTATGGCCAGTCCATTGAAAACCTGCTGATAGTGCTCTCCAATACGCAACAGTAGTTCATTATGTAACCCTTGGAAATCTTGTCTGAGAAGGCTGCCCAGTTCGAGCTCTGTTTCATTCTAGACACAGAACACAGCAGTAAGAAGCAAGGAAATAAAATCTCAGAAAAATAAAACGCACTTTGGAAAACTTTTCTGTCCTGTCACTAGAAGAAACCCATTTATGCGTTGGACACAGAGGGGTGCATTTGCTGAAAAGTACAAGTGGAACAAAGTTTAAAAAGTCAAACGTTAGGAAAAGAACAAGAAAACAACAAACTGAAACGCTTATGAAAACTGAAAGGATATATTTCTCCGGTTACAAATTAACTAAATAGATGGCTCACCACTATATTTACAAGTCTCCAGAGAAGACGTTGGGTCACTTGCATTGCTTCCTGACTCCTACCTACACTGTACCAGACAGATGGATCAATGGAGCATTGAAACCTAGAGGTTTGCTGCAATTTCAGTACAGCTTCCCTCAGGCCCATCATGATAGATCTGACAACTGTACAGTACTAGGCTGACACAAAATAAAAGGCTGAAAATTTGAAAAAAAATCAGCAACAGCCCCTGCTGTTTCAGTTTGATGTCCTTTCGTCAGAACCAGAAGGGGGGACAGGAAGAACAACAAAATGGAGGTGTGCAGTAGGGTAAAAGGCAGGAAGAGGAATAGCACAGGAGGCCAAGGGCAGACAGTCCAATGTGAATGAGTGAGAAGAGTTTTCCACTTTCAGACACCATCACAATGGAATTCAACATAAAACTGCAGAAAGGAAGCTAATCTTTCAGTAAGGCACTTTAAAACCTTTCAGACTCAACACTAAATTAACAATTTCAGATCATAATATAAGCTTCCATCTTCACAGAATCACAGTTGTTAAGGCATAAAAATATGTCATTTGTCTAATCATGTCTATGCTCGATTGCTAAACCAGCAATATAACTCAGAAACATTCTCCTGCCTCTTCTCCATAATCCTAAATATTGTCTCTCTTTAAATAATTATCTAATGCCCTCTTGAATGCCACAATTATTGTTCATAAGTTGGTTCAACCAAGTAATTTTTAACCAGCAGTGTCATATTTAACACAAACACATGGTTTTACCTGGAGATAATGGAGGCCACGCTCAAGTTCATCCTTTGAGCAAGAACAAACAAGGTGAGAAAAGATATATTTAAAGTTGTTGATCAATATCTCTCGGCGATTGACATTCAATTGCTTTGCAATGGTCCGTATCAGCAATGAAGACGTAGTACTAGCCTTTGCAGCCAGGTATGGCAACAGGGATTGCAACGTGCGCTGGAAAACAAAATGTAATTTACAGTGTACACCAGCTCAGATGAAAAAGTAGTCCTTTGACAGTGTGAGTTCTGACTTAAGGGAGAACTATGGTGTCTGAGGAACTGAAGCTTAAGATCATTTCTCAACTTATTATTAAAATAACCCTAATTTTCATCACTGTCCATTCACAATCTCTGCATTCAACCATTTCACAGAACTAAGTTAACTGAAGTAGATAAAGGCAAGCTTCCACCTACAATCAGAGAAGTCTGAATTATGTCCAAATTATGCATTCCCAAGCGGCAGCACAATGATTCAATTTCGATTATCCTTTCCAGAATGTTTCTACACAAGCTGCTGCAGCTTGCGTTTTCCTAATCATTACAGAACTCATACGCATTCTGAACAACCTATGGTCTTAAAGAAGGTGACAACTAGCCTCAGTACAAGTTAGGGTTCCCCTTCAGGATCAACAGCTGATGATCTTCTGTGTTAAAAAATGAATCGGTGAATGTCTCAAGATAAACAACAATCAAGACAGTTTAAGCAATGAACAGAGGTGTGACACCATCTGCAGGGAGGGGAAACAAAACTCTCACTTAAGCAACACCAAAAAAAATCAAGCAATTGTCTGAAGTTTCAATCATACTTGGCTTTCCACTATTCATTGCAACTAATCCCAACACAAGCTCCATTCTGAGAAAAGGCACATCAAATGAAAATTATCATCTCAATTTCTTAAGGGGTTAATTACTGATCCAAAGATGAGCTTCCAACCTCATTTGTGGCATCATTAAAACTGTCTATTTCCACCTCCTTGACACTGCTCAACTTCACCTCTGCCTGACTTTAATTGCTGCTGAAACTGCATTTACATTTTTGCTGTGTCTATCTTTAACAGTCTCAATGTCTGTCATGTTCCAGGTTACACATTCTACCTACTGTCGGCTTAAGGTTAGCTGAATCTTTGCTGCCACAAAGTAATCTGCACCAAGTCACCTTCTGTTCACTAATCTACCTACACTGACTTACAACAAGTGATGTTTTGATTTTAAAATTCTCATCCCTGTTTTCAAGTTCCTTCTCTATCTCTGCAGTCTCTCCCAAGCCTACAATTCTCTAGGATATCTAGACTCTAAATCTGGCCTCTTGAGCACCCCAATTTCACTCGTTCCATCAATGATGGTTATGCCTTCAGTTATCCTGGCGCTATGCCGTGATATATCTTCCCCACACACCATTGCCGTGCAATCTCTCCACTCTCTCCCTTCATAAAAAGTAAAGAGCAATACATCACAGGAACAGGCCATTTGGCCCTCCAAGCCTGTGCTGACACATTTTGTGCTTCCATACCATTTAAACACTCTTTAAAATCTAATCTTTGGCCAAACTAAGTGGTCTCACATCTCCTTATGTTGCTAATAGTCTTTTATTTTTCCTGTTCCTGTGAACCATCTTGGAACAGTTAATTATTTATATTGTCAGATCATGAGAAGAAAAGTAGGCCATTCAGCTGATCAAGCCTATCCGCCATTCAAATGATCACACCTGTTTGAACAACTTGCTGTTTTATAACAATCCCGCCCCCATAAATCTTTATGCCATTGGTAATCAGAAATTTATCAATTTCTACCTTAAACATAGTCAGTGAACTTCCACAGCCCTCTTTGGTAGAGAATTCCAAACGTTCATAACCCTCTGAGTAAAGTACATTCTCCTCATCTCAGACCTAAGCAACATTCCCCTTATTTTTAAATTGTCTCCTTGACTCTAGACTCCCAACCAAGGGGGAACATCTTATCTGAATCTATCCTATCGCTTTAAGCATGTTTAAGTTGCTGTGGTGTTATCTAAATACTAAGTTTTGCTGTTGATGCTTAAATCTTTTGCTTAAATACCATGCAATGAAATTTTACTGAGTTAAATATTCTTTCATTGTTCATTACAGGAAAGTTACCATTTGAAGAAACATAATATATACATACAGTGAGAAAACGATTCAAGTCTGGAAAATCGAACACTTGAGCTACTTCAGATAAGATGTCAAGTGTAATCTGCCGCTGATGATCTGCCTCTCGCTGACACTGTTCTTTGCTCTGACCCTCAATACTAGTACAGGCTGCCAGGTGCCTTGTATGTAATGACTCCACCAAAAACTGCAAAATAAGAAAATAAATATTAGCACAGCAGATTAACACATAACTAAGACTGCAAAAGAAAGTACAATTGAATTCTTTTGAATTCTTAAAATCATGTCAATATGTAAACAAACACAAGTCTGATACACTGGCAATACCAGTATAACAATCACACTCAGCATATGCTTGGCTGTATCACCACATGCCCTCAGAATGCAGAAGATAAAAATTTGTACATTATAGGTTAAATTTTACAATGTTTCTAAAGCATAAAATTAGCATTCCTGCACTTTCCTTAGTTTGTTTACCAGGAATTAAATGGTGTAAGATGCAGTATCCAAATTATATTTACATGTAACAAAAATATTTCTTGACTACAAGATATAGAATTATAGGAAGGAATGACTACACAGAGTAAAAAAAACTTTCATTTACAGAGTGTCTGTCAATCTTCCAGCCAATGTAATACTTGTGAGGTATCTGGATGTGAGTTTGCTCGCTGAGCTGGAAGGTTAGTTTTCAGACATTTTGCTTGTGAGGTATCTCCATGAGCCAATGTTATCCAAACAATCAATTGTAAAATATATCTTTTTAATCTAATCTTAAAATCTTTTAGCGATTTTTCCTTCACAACCCCACTCAATTTGATGTAACAAGGTGTTTTATGAATACAGAACTCTGTTTCACCTTTGCTAATTTTATATTTTGTTGTAATTAATAAATGGATATGTTTATATTCCCATTAGAGTTATGAATTAAAATCAAGATTTTAGATAGTTTCTATCTCATATGTAATTATTTATATAAGACAAATGGGAATAATCAATTGTATTCACAGTCCAGTTTTATGACATATTAGTACCTGAAGCTTGTGATAAAGGTGAAACATGTTTGAAAAAAATATTTTTTCTAGATTATTTCTTGTTGATCATAACGCTCAAAAGTTAAATTTCGAATTCGCATTAGAGTCCAACACACCAAATGCACTAATGAGTGCACTTACGTCACTGTTATCGATGACTGGAGGTTGGTTAGCTGAGTTGGCTGGGCAGACTGCAGCATTTGTGGGAAGTGATGCCAGCCATGTGGATTCAATTCCCACATTGGCCGAGGTTACCATGAAGGAGTCTCCTTCTCAATCCCTCTCCTTGGTCTGAGGCGTGGCGACCCACAGGTTAAACAACCATCCCTAATGAGCCCTGCGGTATACTTCGACTAAGGTGTCTTCACCTTTTACACATTAATGTTTACCAAATGTTACTATACTGCTTTATTGCACATTACTTTGACTGCCATTTAGAATAAAAGACATATTCAAAAACAACACTTTTTTTTATTTTGATCAATAGATATTATCTTTCAGAATTAAGGATGGGTGGTTTAAGAATTGCAAGGAACCCGGGACATGGAAGTTTGTAAAGAACTGTTCATAGCAGGATTCTGTCAAATAGTGGCTAATAGATACAAAATGTTACAGAAAACCAAGCAAATACTATGCAGTAAACATGGTGTAGGCTCATTAGCTGTATCAAGTTAATCTTACCTGGCATATGGGCTTCTTGTACTGGCTGAAGAAAGCTTGCAGCTTCATACCTTTGGCTGCAGCTAGTGCTCTGATCTCTGTATAAGCAGCACCTGCAACATATGTGAACTTGGACAGCAAACAATGGCACAGGTGCAAAAGAGCCAATGGAACCAGGTCTCCTCTGGCAGCTCTGTTTTACAACATTAAAAAGCAAAATAACAGTACATATATATAATTTTGCACATGTAAATACTTTGACTTCTGATAAAGATTTTAATGCTTATACCTACAGCAGACAGCATTTTAACAAACAAGGATGGATTTTTTTTTACACTCTTCCCTGTCAATGACTGGTTATAGAGTTTTAAGTTCCATGAATGGAGCCTGGCAGAACCAAAAGGAAAAAGGTCAACTTTATTAGTTATTTTTACCTCTGGGGAACTTTTAGGTGATCAGTGGCAATCTTTACAGCACAATAGCTCTGACAAAGTGTCACTAAGCTCAGAACATTAATTCAGCTTCTCTCTCCACAGATGTTGCCAGACCTGCTGCATTTCCCCATTTTCTGTTTTTATTATACCACACTAGGATGTCTGCCATCTGCTTCAAGGCAGACCACTAATCTATGCTTGTTGTGCAAATTACTGAAGAATTATGCACGAGCACACAGAAAAGTTATTAACTTTGGTCAAAATGGAAGGAAGACATGTCAACCAGAAGGTCAGGAAAAATGATCAAGAAGCGTAAAACCGGAGTAAAAGAGTCAAAATTAAGACCAACCTACTGCTTTATCCTCTAGTTTCAAGGAAGATATATGATAGGAAAATATCTTGATACAAGGTGAGGAATATATTATCCACACACCTGCAATACATTTATATACATTTACACATATTTATTTTTACACACAGTTCTGGTTTGAATATATGCAGCTTCAAAAGTTCTGCGCAATTTACAACAGCATATTTGTTCAGCTAAGTAAAATTTTGTGTGATTTATTACTTACCGTCCAATTTCTCTTGTCGTAATAATAAGTGTATCTTTTAGCTCATTATTTCTTGAAATCTTAGCATTTGTGTATGCCTCCTTCAACTTAGATACAAGCAGCTAATGTTAAATTTAAAAACAGTACAATAGATAATTTTATTAATTTATAATTCTACATTAAATGACATCACACACACATACATCACCACTGACTCTTTTCAGATGTGATTAAACACTCCACTTATGTTCCAAATGAAAACAATTCATTGTGGTATTAGAAGAGGGGATGTACAACCCACAAATTGCAATGCTTCTGATAAATACATACAAAACTAAAACTTGCTAATGGTTATTAAAAAGTACAATGAATTCTAATTAGCATATATTTCAAATACCAAAATATCCTGATATAATTGTTTTAATTTCAAAATCTGATTTTGTTCACCTCTTTAAGTAAACTTTGTTCTTCACCTTCTTGAGAATCTAACAAATGATGTATTTTTTCACTAAATGCGATTCTGACAGTTTTATCTGGATCTTCCATGAGGTTCAGCACTGCACCATAAACGGTTTTAGTATCCGAATCAGTTTTCGCCAAGTTCACATGTTTACACAGATAGGGGATGTTGTTTATGAAAGCTGAGGAAAAATTAGCTCCATTAATATTAAAAATATTCTAACAAAATGCAGTCAAAACATGACAGTTTTTTTTTAAATATACTAAGGCTCGTAATAGCCTCACAACTTTTTAACTAGTTGCAAAGGTTTCTCATATTTACTTTTCACGGAGTGCCCTAAGAATAATGTCAAGGGCCACTGGAGTTTGTTACTTGTACCTTAAGTGTTAAGGTCATTTCATAAAAATGTTAAATAAGCAGCTTTAAAGCAAATCAACACTTCTAAAAAAAAAAGAATAAATATGCCATTCCAGTTTGCCTTCCTATTACAAATTCAGATTTGTTCTGGATACTTTCTTGGGTTCAGCATCATCAGTTGTCTCTATAAGAGATCTGCTGTTTTACCTTTATAGAAGTTGACCTATATCAATTCATACAAAAGCCTAAGCCCAAGGTTTAATAATAATGCACTTTGTAAGTTTGGCTAGATATTCAACCCTTTCACAAATATATTCCCTCAATTTCTCCAAATAGGTACCAAGCAAACACTCGGTGAAACTCAACATACAAAGTGAATTGTTAAGCTGTTTTATCTCACATTAAGTAAATGTACAGAGTAACACAGGGCTCTCGGGTTTAAACCACTGGCGGGGGAGAGTTTGGCAAAGGGAAAATAAAGGCTTACAAAACAAAAGGATATAGTCACATTAAAGGACGGCTATATGGATAACAGTACCCAGAGTGAGACAGGAAGGGACAGAGTTAATAAATCTTTACTTCAATGCGCTTGGTATTCAGAACAAAATAAATGCGTTAACAGCACACATATAAATTAATGGGCATGACCTTATAGTTATTACGAACACATGGCTACAAGGAGATTAAAGCTTGGAACAAAATATTTAATGGCATAGAAGGAAAGGCTACCTTTGTTAGGAATAGCTTTGTTCATGTGGATGGAATAATTATGATAGCAAGAAATAATCGAAGATCAGAAAATGTAGAATCCACGTGGCTGAGGCACAAAATAACAACAGGAAGACAACAGTCTAGTCTGTAGCGCCAACTTCAGCTTTCAACTGAACATGTTGCAACCACACTCTTAGGCAGTGCATTTTACGTATTTACATATAGAACATAGAACAATACAGCGCAGAACAGGCCCTTTGGCCCTCGATGTTGCGCCGATCTGTGAACTAATCTAAGCTCCTCCCCTATACTATCCCATCATTATCCATATGCTTACCCAAGGACTGTTTAAATGCCCCTAATGTGGCTGAGTTAACTACATTGGCAGGCAGGGTGTTCCACGCCCTTAGCACTCTGAGTAAAGATCCTGCCTCTGACATTCCCCTTTCACCCCTCAAAAGATTGAGGGTGAAAGGGGAAAGATCTAAAGTAATCTTAAATCTATCACCCCTCAATTTGTAGCTATGCCCCCTTGTACAAGCTGAAGTCATCATCCTCGGAAAAAGACTCTGTCCACCCTATCTAATCCTCTGATCACCTTGTATGTCTCTATTAAATCCCCTCTTAGCCTCCTTCTCTCCAATAAGAACAGACCCAAGCCTTTCTTCATAGGGCCTGCGCTCCAGACCAGGCAACATCCTGGTAAATCTCCTCTGCACCTTTTCCAATGCTTCCACATCCTTCCCGTAATGGGGCAACCAGAACTGCACGCAATATTCCAAATGAGGCCGCACTAGCGTTTATTACCCAGTAAGTTTTGCTTTTCAAAGCCGATTACTTTAGATCTTTCCCCTTTCACCCTCAATCTTTTCATGAGTGGGAACAGGTTTCCTTTTCTATTTTTCAGGGTCTTAGGCCACACTCCAACTATGTACCAAGTTTTGTTAAAGACCATCCATTAGATTTTAAAGACATTGTTGGCAGACAACTAGATATTTAGGGGTAAAAAATATTACCTCTGACCTCCATTAGTGCGATGAGTGATCATTGTGGCACTGAATGAAATAATTTAAAATGCTTTGAAAAATGACAAATGGAACGTATTTGTTCAGCGTGAAAATATTTGGCCGAGTATTGTGCAGCCCGTAGTTTTTTTCAGTAAGCAGCACTCACCACATTTTATTGAAGCAGGCATTGACTTTTGAATCAGCACAAGGAATGGAATAAGAACAGAAGGTCCAACTGTCGGTCCAGCAGTTGCACATTCACTTCGTACAGTGATATTATTACACAGGAGATCACAATTTGCATTTATAAGTGGCAAGTCATTGGTGGGAAGCAACAATTCAGATTTGCTTGAAAGCACACAGACTAACTTTCCAACATTATTGGCTAATTCTTCATGTACCGAATTGGAATCATCTTGTAGCTTGTTTCTGAAAGGTTTTAAAAAGAATTTATGAGATCGTCACACAACTACATTTCCCGAATGCTCTCCTCTCACAAAGGCATCAAAATTGCACAAAGACGACAAAAGATTATAACTGTTAAATAATTTGTGTTAGAAGAACATATCACCCATTCAACAAGTGAAGAAAAATTAATTGTCAGAAAGAGTTGGAGAACATTGAAATACCATGACAGAAAAGGATCAAACAGAAAAGGTTTTTCATAAGTAAAGGGATCATTAAAGGATGGAGAGATTTAGAAACAGCTCCATGCAGCAGGATCAGGGTGACTGACAGAGTGACCAACAATGACAGAGAATCAAAACAAGAAATTGATTAGAGGAGAAAGGGATGCAAAGCTAAGCCCTAAAGCAGTGCCAGCTAGAGGAGCTGGCATGCAATTGCACAGTGAAGTTAAAAGAGGACAGCATAAAAGTTTCTCAGTGTCCAGCTGAATATCATGTTTGACTCCTTCGACCCCAGCCATTTGAGAGACATACTGACACTCACATAGGTCTAAATTACTTCTGCAGGCCAAATGCATATCATATCATAAGGTTTCTGTAATTCTTTTGTGATGCACAACTTTCTGGTCTGCAGTAGTAAATAGGCTGACATATAAAAGAACTCCTATCCTGAAACATTCAGTGGAATATTGTCCAGTATCCCTCAGAGCTGTAAAAATATATTGTATCAGTCAACAGTCACCATGCCTACTGCATGTCCTCAATTTCCAGAAGTCTACGCTCATCCTAGTCTTTCTCCAAAACTGTCATGGTTAGCTCCAATTACCCGCTTTCCACCTCAATACCACCGTCCACTCACCAAATATTCACTTGAACAATTCTAGCTGACTGGTACTCCTCCCCCTCCCCCTCAAGTCTTCAAGGCTATTTACTAAATTTCACACCATCCACTTTCATAGTGGAGAGGCTGAAAAATGTTTGGCTTATTTCTTGATGGTTTATGAAATACTTCTGGCTATGTATTACTCAGATATAATGATTGACTACACCATACTCCCACAACTTTACTCAAATAATTTTCACATTATTTATAAAAATATATAGAAAGCTAATTCACAAAGATTGTATTTATGATGAAGTAATCCTTTGGACCAATCATCCACTGTTTGCTATCAAGCAGGTAGGAAAAAAGGGCTATTTTTTGTTAACTTTAAATATTAAAAAACACATACAAGAGAAGCTCCTCAATGAGAGAGTGTGACTTAACACCAAGATAATGCAGGAGTATGGGAAACCCCCGCACAGAACCTGCACAGGTGACGTCACTGGAACTCTGCAAAGACCATCTGTGTATTGCTGTTCTCCATTCAGGACATATCTCAGGTAGCAGAGAAAGCAGGTACACACATTTTGCTTGGTTCTGGTGTGCTGTATAACACAAAGGATCAGAAACCACAGTTAGAAAATATATTGAAAAGTCCAACTTTATAACAGCATCAAGGAAATCAACCAGTAAAAGCTTTTCAAACCAGCTTGGTGCTAATAATTGTGCAGGACTGAATCAGGACATCGACACAAGGAGCCCTTTTAACAATGGACCCACTCTTTCTTTATCTGGGTTCCTAAGTTACTGCAGCCTGTTAGTTTTTATTGTTACCACATCTATGAGCCTCACCCACTTCCCGGCTGCTTCAGAAGTTCGCACTTATTTTAAAAAATTCTCTCACAGTACTTCCCATTGTCTCCTATTATTAAAATTTCAGCTTATCAACCACCTTCTATTAAGACATACTGTAAGGCATTCCACCTCCTCTTATATGGACGTGTGTGAAAATTTCCCTCGTTACCTCCCCGCCTTCTCTCTGATCTGCTCCTTTAGTAATGTGAGCCAATATGTCTCACATTAGTATTTTACCCAATATGAAAATACATATTTTGTAGCTTTGAATGAATCTTATCTGTACTTATCATACTTACAGAAACTGTTTGACAAATGCTGACTTAGGGTTACCAGCTCAGGACTGAAGTCAACAGATTTGAAAGCTGCATCGGTACTGTAGTTGTGAATCCATGGTAATGACAAAAAGTCACAAAGTGTTTGAAGTGCATCTTTGTTCACCTGACCTTGGACAGCTGGTAAATAGTAAAATCTAAAAATTAACTACATAAACGTATAGGGTCACAACAAGATTTATTTTGAAGCAATCAAATTAAATTCAGTAAATAAATTTGAAAGTTACTTATTCAAACTACAGCAAATAATGCCTTAGCGAATACTGCAGGAATGATGTGAATAATCTCTGCCAATAATTTCTTACATTTGTTGTAGCTCAGCGCTGAAAAACTGGAACTTGAAGCAATTTCTAACCAGAAGATATTAGATGTTACATAGATTAGAAATATAATGGATATAAAATGCAATTCAAATTCTTTTAAAAATTTTCAAAATCATTGAAGTTACAATATTTTAATGCAGATACACCAACTGTAACTTGTGCTGGACTGCATTTCCACACACAATCATTTCCTCTTCACCAAGATTGTTAAATCTATAGAGCCACAGCTTTGCCATTTTCATCTCAATCTACCTTGCCCACCTCCTTCAGCTATTCACACATCTTCTTTGACTGTCAAATACATTTAATATATCTCATTATACTCCCATTATCAAAACCTCATCTAAGCACCATCTTTTTGCAAACATAAGCGTTGCAGGTCAGTTAACCACAGATCCATCACAATAGCACATGTCCTACAAATATTCTCAAAGTGATGTTCCCGGAACACTGGTAATCAATATTCAGTCAAATTCAAGGTAGTTCAGGAAAACAAACTAACTGAATGGTAGCTCAAATATTGAACAATGTATTGACGCAAAGCAATTAAGCACTGCTTTGTAAATCGTAGTATGCAAGATTTCACTCTCAGATGTTCGGCACACATGCATGTCCAACACAAGTTGCTGGAAACAGGAAGGGAAAGGAAGACAGGCTAAAGTTTTTCTTTCCTAACTGACCTGCTAGATGAAATCAAGTGTTCAGAGCAAGCTAAGTAATGATCCTTGGAAAACAGCTAGAGACAAAGTGTGTAATTACTAAATGAACATTAAGGGCACTTCACCCAATTATCCTCAACTGTCTGTGACTAAAACCTACTCAGAAAATTGATTTTTTATTACATTTGCATACCAGCTATGAAAAAGGATTGTATTTATGTAGCACTTTTTACGCCCTCAAGATTCCCAAAGGTAATTAAAGGTAGGTAATACTTGAAATCATACAGTCATACTATATGGAAACAGGCCCTTTGATCCAACTTGTCCATGCCTACCAGGTTTCCCAATCTGGACTAGTCCCATTTACTTGGTTTGGCCCATATCCCTCTAAACCTTTCCTATCTATATACCTGCCCAAATGTCTTCTAAATATTGTAAAAGTACTACATCCTCTACCACATCCTCTGTTCATTCCACATACAGACCACCCTCTGTATGAAAATATTGCCCCTCAGGTTTCTTCCAAATCTTCCTCATGTCACCTTAAAAGTATTCCCTCTGACTTTGATCTCCCCTACTCTTTGGGAGAAGACCTTTATTATTCACATTATCTATACCCAACATAATTTTATAAACTTCTATGAGGTTATCCCTCAACATCCTAAGTCCTGTGTATAGCACTGCTCACCAGTTCAGGGAAGCTTTACCATACAAATAATTGGAATGACAGGTGTTTTCCTATGAGAAAAAGTTGGACAGGCTCAGCTCTGATCTGCTGCAGTTAGGAGAGAAAGAGGCAACTTGATTGAAACGTATAGGATTCTGATGGGCCTTGACAGAGGTGTGGAGAGCATGTTTCCGCAATGTAAAATCTAGAACTGAGGGTAACTGCTTAAAAGTTGTCACCCATTTAAAACAGATGACTTCCTTTTTCTCACAAGGGTCACGAGTCTTTGAAACTCTCATCCTCAAAAGGCAGTGGAAGCAGTGTCACTTGAATATTTTTTAAGATAGACACAGGCAGATTCCTATTGAGCAAGGGGCTGAAAAATTATCAGGGAGAAGCAGAAGTGTAGATTAGGGGTTACAATCTAATCAGCCATGATCATATTACGGGGTGGAGCAGGTTTCCCCTCTTGTTTTCAGTGGCAACAGTGCGAGCCAGAGTGCCAACGGGAAGGTAAGGTTGTTTTTCTTCTCCAGTATAAAAACTTACCTCGTGCTGCAGCAGCCCTCTTGTTTCCAGCGGTGGGTGTGTGGAGAGAATGCAAGCCAGGAAGGAACTGATATATTCGGGCATTGGCTAAACCCGAAACACTACACGTGTAGGGTCTCCCACCCATCCTCCTCCTCTAACGAAAAAAGAAAAAGCTGTGTGGAGGGTTGGTAAGGTAAGGCTTTTTTTTAATTCTTCCAGAAATCCAGAGTAGAGGGAATGGAAACTACGGCAGTTGCATGCTCCTCTTGCAGGATGTGGGAGCTAAGCGTGATTGCTGGTGTCCCCTCTGACTTCACCTGCAAGGTGCACCCAACTCCAGCTCCTCAAAAACCGCGTTAAGGAACTGGAGCTGGAGCTGGATGAACTTCGGATCATTTGGGAGGCTGAAGGGGAGATAGAGAGGAGTCATAAGGAAGTGGTCACAGCCAGGATACAGGAAAAAGGTAGCTGAGTGACTGTCAGGAAGGGGAAAGGGGATAGGCAGACAGTGCAGGGATCCCCTGTAGCCTTTCCCCTCAAGAAGTAGTATACAATTTTGGATACTGTTGGGAGGAGGGGAGGCCTACCAGAGGAAAGCCATAGCGGACAGGTCTCTGGCCCTATGGCGCAGAAGGGAAGCGGGGAGAAAAGAAGAGCACAAGGGAATTCGATAGCAAGAGGCACAGACAGGCGGTTCTGTGGAGTGGACGCAAACAAGAAGAATGAATATATTGTCTCCCGGGTGCCAGGGTCCATGATGTCTCGGATCGTGTCTTCAGGATCCTTAAGGGGGAGGGTGAGTGACCAGTGACAGAGGTAGAAAAAGGACAGAGAATGTGAAAAACGAGTGCAGGGAGTTAGTTTGGAAGCTGAAGTCCAGGACAAACAGGGTAGTTATCTCTCGATTACTACCAGTGCCAAGTAATAATGAGGTAAGAAATAGGGAAAGAGTGCAGCTAAACACGTGGCTACAGGGCTGATGTAGGAGGGAGGGCTTCTGGAAAGATGCAGAAGTCATGGGTGACTTCAACTTTCCAAATATTGATTGGAAACATTTTAGTTCTAATAGTTTAGATGCAGCAGATTTTGTCCAGTGCATTCAGGAATGATTCCTGGCACAGTATGTGGATATACCAACACGAGGAGAGGAGGCCACTTTGAATTTGGTGATTGGCAATGAACTGGGCCAAGTGTTAGACCTGTTGGTCGGAGAGCATTTTTGTGGTAGCGATCATAACTCTGTTACACAGTCATGGAAAAGGACAGGTGCATACAGCAGGGTAAGGTTTATAGTTGTGGGAAGAGTAATCACAATTCCGTTCGGCAAGAACATAAATTGGGAACAGATGCTTTCATGGAAGAGCACAACTGAAATGTGGGGATTGTTTAAGGAATGCATACTGCATCTGCTCGATATGTTTGTCCCTAGCAGGCAGGGAAGATGCGGCCAAGTGAGGGAGTCATTGCCCTCAAGAGAGGTTGAACGGCTGGTTAAGAGGAAGAAGGATGTTTATGTAAGGTTTAGGAAACAAGGAGCAGAAAAGGCTCTAAACTACATGACTACAGCCGTGTGACTTCTGCACCATTCCAGTATCTGCCTCCAAATCTGCTCCTCTACTTCTCTGCATCTGTTAGGGGGTCTGTCAAAAACCCCCCCCAGCAAAATGACTGCTCCTTTCTTGTTCTGGAACTCCACCCAAACTGACTCTGTAGTTATCCAGGAAGGAGCTGAAGAAAAAGCTTAGAAGGGCAATAAGGGGGCATGAGAAAACCCAGGCAGATTAGAATCAAGGAAAACCCCAAGGCTTTTTCC
Organism: Stegostoma tigrinum; assembly: GCF_030684315.1. Lineage (NCBI taxonomy): Eukaryota > Metazoa > Chordata > Chondrichthyes > Orectolobiformes > Stegostomatidae > Stegostoma > Stegostoma tigrinum. Next base: position 73,415,028 of record NC_081367.1, on the reverse strand, counting down.
ACGTACGTGAGGAATAAGAGAATGGCCAGAGAAAGAGGAGGGCCAATCAAGGATTGTAAAGGGAACTTGTGCACGGAGCCTAAACAGATAGAAGGGGTCCTTAATGAACACTTTCCTTCGGTATTCACAACTAAAAGGAACCTAGTTGTAGAGGAGGACAGTATGAAACAGGCTGGTAGGCTAGAGGAGGTTAATGTTAGTAAGGAGGATGTGCTAGGAATTTTGAGGAAGTTGAAGATAGATAAGTCCCTCAGGCCTGATGGGATTTATCCAAGGATCCTACAGGAAGCCAGGGAAGAGATCGCAGGGCCTTTGGCAATGATCTTTTCATCCTCACTATCTACGCTTTTAATGTCAGAAGACTGGAGAGAAGCAAACGTCATTCCCTTGTTCAAAAAAGGGAATAGGGATAACCCCAGATATTATAGGCCAGATAGTCTTACATCAGTGGTGGGCAAATTATTGGAAAGGGCTCCAAGACATAGGATTTATGGTCACTTGGAAAGGCACAGTTTGATTTGTGATACAGCATGGACTTGTGAAAGGTAGATCATGCCTCACAAACATTATTGAATTCTTTGAAGAGGTGACCAAACACGTGGATGAAGGTAGAGCAGTGAATGTGGCATACATGGATTTAAGTAATGTGTTTGATAATGTTCCCCATGGTAGGCTAATGCAGAAGGTAAGGAGGCAAGGGATAGGGGGAAATGTGGCAGATTGGATTCAGAATTGGCTGACCCTTAGAAGACAAAGGGCGGCAGTGGATGGAAAATATTCAACTTGGTACTCAGTTACAAGTGGTGTACCACAAGGATCTGTTCTGGGTCCTATTGTGTTTGTGATTTTTGTAAATGATTTGGATGAAGGAGTGGAAGGGTGGATTAGCAAGTTCACGGTGGATCGCGTTGTGGACAGTGCAAAGGGCTGTTCTAGGTTACAAAGGGGCATTGATGGAATGCAGATCTGGGCTGGGAAGTGACAGATGGAGTTTAACCCTGAAAATCGTGAGGTTTTATCATTTTGGAAGGACAAACTGGAAAGCAGAATACAGGGTTAACTGAAAGATCCTTGGCACTGAGGAGAAGCAGACGGATCTCGGGGTTCATGTCCACAGTTCCCTGAAAGCTGCCACCCAGGTGGACAGAGTTGTTAAGAAAATGTATGGTGTGTTAGCTTTCATTAATGGAGGGATTGAGTTCAAGAGCCGTGAAGTAATGCTCCAGCTACACAAAAGCCTGGTTCGGCCACATCTGAAGTATGTGTCCAGTTCTGGTCGCCTCATTACAGGAAGGGTGTGGAGGTGTTGGAAAGGGTGCAGAGGAGATTTAGCAGGTTGTTGCCTGGAACGGAGGGAAGGTCTTACGAAGAAGGATTGAGGGAGCTAGCGCTTTGCTCTTTAGAACGACGAAGGAAGAGAGGTGACTTGATAGAAGTGTACAAAATGATCAGAGGTATAGATAGAGTGGACAGCCAGAGACTTTTTCCTAGGGTGGAGGTAGCTATGATGAGGGGGCATAGTTTTAAAGTGAGAGGAGGTAAATACTGGGAGACGTCAGAGGGAGGTAGAGGCATGGAATGCATTGCCGGAGAGGGTTGTGGAATCGGCCATTACATAGGCATATGGATGATAGTTTAAGGTAGGGGTGGAGGTTAGATAGACTTTAGGATTTGGGTAAAAATTCGGCACAACATTATGGGCCAAAGGGCCTGTACTGAGCTGTACTGTTCAATATTCTATGTTCAATGAACAGATGGTTCACTCCTGCTCCTTATTTGTATGTCCTTGAAAAATAGTACCACACAATCTTTTACAACCACATCAGAGAGCAGACAGGCCCTCAAAACTATAATGAAGTGTCAGCCTAAGTTATTTTACCCAGAGCAAAAGTTGATGCATAGTTGGCATAGACAATGGTTCCACATTTATTAGTTACATATGTAGTTGGGAGTGCTACACCTTTAAGAGAGCTGGCCAGGTGACCTGAAAAGCAGAGCTTTTGTCCAGTCTGGAACCAGCTGTGGAGGTACGAGCATTGTCAATAAAGTGTTCCTGTTTAGATTTACCATTCGTCTGCAATGTGTGTAATACCGGGTTCCAAAGGAAGCACAAACATAAAAATTATCTGTTATAAATGCAGTTGGTACATTAAAAATAATGGCCAATAGAATGCTCAAGAAACAAGTTGGTCAGACTGGGGCAGTATCCTTCCCTAAAGGACTTTAGCAAAATGGTTAGATTTTTATAAAACCTCAAATTTTACTAAATACAATTCCTGTTGCTAGGCCAGAAACTGCCTGATACATTAAATTTAATCTTACTTGTAGCCAATGTTTGTATTTCAGCTCATGATTTGCATCACAAACACATGTTAATTATAATAAGCAAAAACCTGTACCTTGTTGCACCAATATCTCTCCCATGAAACTACTAGCATTAAATACCTGCTTCACCTACCTTGCAGGTAGATTGCAGCATCAATTACTTTTATTAATCTGTTGATTAATGGTCCTAATTCTTCATCTTTGGAACTAATGATCAGTTGTTTTCTTCCATACTCCAGGACCTGAGTAAACATCTCAAAATTTATCCAAATCTGATGTATTTTCATTGATGAATTTCCTGTGGAACACTGCATCTTCCCACTGGTGGCGGCATCATTTACTTTGCTTCTGTCAGGACTGAACAGTCAAAAAGATATTATTATGTGTACTAATGAAGGCAAGTCAAATTCCAACATGAATAAATTGTTGTGAGAGGTAATAGCAATTATCCATTGTGTGCTTCATTGATTAGGCAACTATTCATTGCACTTCCGAATTTTCCTACAAGTGGTGGCGATGAGCCTCCTAACTGAAATGCTGCAGTCCTGATGGTGTTGGTACAACCACAGTGCTGCTCGGGTTGAGGCTGTGGGATTGTGACCCAGTGATATTAACTGAATGAGTAATGTAGTTTCAAGTTGGGTGGTGTATAGCTTCGACGGAAGTTACAGGTTGTAGTGTTCCCATGCATTTGTCACTCTTATCCTACTAGGTGGAAGATATTATGGGTTTGGAAGGCACTGCCACAGTGCATCTTTTGCAAAGTACACATTGCTGCCAAACTTTGTCAGTGGTAGGGGGAGTGAACGTTGAAACCATGTGAAATCTGTTGGAGCAAGCATAACGGCACATTGAGTATCCAAAGAATTCTTTGCATTTATCATGGCATGAACTTTCACTGAAACTATCTTAGTTTCTATCTTAGAAGGCTTCCTAAATGAATACGGAGAACACATTTCTTTGTGCAATTCCCACATGACCAGAATGTTACAGTAGATAGTTGAAGTACACAAGGATCAATATAATTGTGCGACAGAATAAATGTGAAATCATAAATACTTTATACCTATCTGAAACTCCTTGGTCACAGAATGCCGTACATAGAGCAGCCAAACGAAATATAACTACAATACCCTCCAACACAATTACAGCCTTCTCATGTGACTCAACCTTCTCCAGCAAACTGATCAATGACATTAATCTTTTGCACATTGCCCTCCATAATTTGCTCTTGAATTTCATTTCCACTGGACCAGATCTACAAGAGAAACATTGTGTTAACTGATTTGCATTAAAAAATGCTAAAATCTTTTCAGAAACCAAATGTACTGCAGCTATATCAATGAAAAGTCAGGCGTTTTTCAGTGAATGATTATTTGCAACACTAATGGCAGGGGAGAGGTAAGAGTCTGTCAAACACAAACCAGTTCTGTCCCAGAAGTTTGTAACAACACCAATTCCTCTTCCAAGGTCAATTAACCCAGTAGCAACATTGTACAAGCACACTTCTACCAGTTTACTTCCACTGCCTTATCATTGCATTGCTTAAGTAAGAAAGCAAATTAATAACTTCAACCTTAATGCCTGATATTCTCACTGTAACAACCATGGTTGCTTCAAGTTTAAACAATACAAAGCATCAAAACCGGCAAAGAGGAACACACCGAAGTGCTGCTTAGAATTTATGGCTGAAATCATAACGAGAGGAAACATTTGTTTGGATAAAGTAAATTGTGAAAGTTATTATTTTTGTTAGAAAATGCTGTGGCTTGAGCAAGATAGTGAACTCAACTAGAATTTGTTCTAAATCAAAATGTTCCGGGGTCAGTACATCAAGTTGTGGACTGTGAAAAATTCAAACATACAGCTGTGGTAACATAGTAACAGCACAGATAGGAAAATCTTTATATATCCTACTACTTCACATTGGTACATCTTTTACACTGGTATAACATATTGAGTAGAAATTTCAATTTTCTGTACATTGTTATAATTTTGACCATCACTTTATATCAGCTTTTTGACTTTTGTTTGGGAGGGTTGTTGGTGGGGGTGGAGGTTGTGCCCGGAATTGGATTTGGAAAATCTTCTTTTCAACATTTACATGAGAATTACAAACTCTTTATTGGTCAGCTCTCAGATGAATGTTCATGACAACACGGGGTGGAAGCTGGCATCTGTTTTCCCCGATGACATCTAAGAAGTGGACTGATAAGAACAACTTCCATTTAAATAACACCTTTGTGTATACAAAGGTGCTTCATGGAGGCAATTATCAAACAAAATGTGACATTCAGCAACGTAAGACATTATGGCAGGTCACACACAGAAGGCTGAGTAAGAATCTGGGACAGAATTCCAGAGTTTAGGGCCAAGGCAGCCAAAGACACAGCCGCCAATGAAGAAGCAAACCGGAGATGCTTTGGGAGCCAAAGATAGAAGAGAGGAGAGATATTGGACAATTGTAGGCTGGAAGAAATATAGTATTTCACCATAATAACCTGGTTAGTGCAATACAAATTCCTTTACAAGGAGTGTCAACCACCATCTTAGAAGCAAGGTAATGGAGGGGAAAAAAAGAACACATCTGCTCCAACACATTCCTTATTGGTCAATTAGAACAGGAAAAAGCCAGATGGCAAATCTTACATGTTTAACTCTTTTGCCAGTAAACAATTTGTGTGTGATAAGAATCAAAGAAAATGGTTATGACTAAACAAATTTTAAAAGTATTTTGACAAATATCATCCATACTCAGCTGGTTTGAATGCTTTCTGCATGCACTGTGCAGTAAAACTCAAACGCGGCCTTTTCTCAGGAACTTCATCGCTGCTACTCTCTCCATCTGTTTCGGGAACTTGTTCTTGGTTCTGATTATGCATTTCCTGGATAACAGCCATCCCTTCTGCTCTCATTGCAATATACAAGCAACTTAACAAGTACTGAAACACAATGCACCAAAATTATGAGTTACCAAACAAAGAGCTGTATAGGAAGCAAAATAACTGTACATTATCTTAATACTGATATCTTGCATGGCCTTTCACCTGACCTTTTATTTCTTACCTACTCATCACTCAAGGACCCAAACGCTCCTTTTAAGTGAATTTACTTATTCAGTTTTCAATTTAGTACCTTATAATTTCTGCCAACGATGTGGCCACCTCCATGTGATGAGACCAGCCACTTGCTGGATCACCTCCTTGCAGAACACCTCCACTAAGTCTGCAAGACTGACCTCAGCTTCCTGGAGCTTGTCATTTCAACTCGCCGTCTTGCTCCTAATCAGACCTTTCTGTCATTGGTTTGCTACAACATTTCAATGAAGCTCAAATCAGCTTCAAGGATAGTACCTCATCTTTTGACTCAACGCTCTGCACTCTTCAGGATTCAACACTGAGTTTAATAATTTCAGAGCATCATCTCTGCCTCAATTTAGTGGTTTTTCGCTGCTTTGGTTTTGTTTAATTACTTCCTTTATTCCTTCTTACTTTCAGATGGCTACCATGCAACCATTCACAGCTCATTTGGACACAACTTTTTTTTTAGCAACACCAATTACCACTCTCTCTAATTTTTGTTTCATGGAAGTGCTATTGCCCACCATCCCATCAAAGACTTTCCCTCTAGCTCTTCTTCCCTCCTGCCTGTCATTAGCTTAAAACCACTTGCATTTATATCCCTCTTCAGTTCTGACAAGTTCTGAAATATGCACACTATTTACCTCCACAGATGCTGCCTGGCCTGCTGAGTATTTCCAACAATTTTTAAATATACTTCAAAAGTTTTATGCAATATAAGTTAATTTTAAAAATACTATAAATAAATCCACTGATTAAATATTTTTATTTCTTTTTGACATGTGCTGGCAACATGTATTTACTGTTCATCCCCAGTTGTCTTGAGAAGGACGGTAGTGAATGACCTTCTTGAAATGCGCTATACAGCCTCAGTCTTACTGATTACAGAAAGTCATTGACAAAGACTTTGTTTTGTATCAGCTGCAGGCTATTTTTTACCAAAATTACATGCTCGATTGGAAACAAGTGAACACAAAGATTAACAAAGTACATTACCTCCTGCTTGGGTTCAGTTCCTAACATTTCAATTAAAGCTGTGCATATTAAATGTATGCGGTTTTTCTGTATTGGTGCAGCACACGCTAGTCCTGATGGAGCTAACATCAAAAAGTGCTGAAATATTTGACATAGAGCTGATCTCAATTTATCAGAATTAATGAGTCTCAACAGTCCATCTCCCATAAAGACACTCAGTTTCTCCATCAACATATTAAGGTAAATGGGTTCTATCATGAATGTGCTTGCATGATGCTCATCAGTGACAGGAAAGAGTGCTCTGACCAAACACGCAAATGGCTCTTCATACAATTCTAATTCTGCTCTGTCAGCCTCTTTAAGCCATTTCAAGAAACCAAAAAAACTCATAAAGAACATATCCGCCAATTCTTCTGGGGGTGGTCCTCCAAGGTTTATCAACTTTGTCAACAAGGCCAACACAATGCCCTTAATCTTGGGACTGCCATGTTCTAAAAGAGAGCATCCTATTTCCCACAAGACAAGTCTCTGTCTTCTGCAAAACACACTCGAGAGAACAGAAGAAAGTATTCTGAGTAATATGACCTCCAACGATTCTACTTGAAGTACATAGGACAATTGAAGAGGTGCAGGGGTCAAATATCCTGCATCTTCTCTCTCTGCCACAACAAAACGATTAACTATGAATGGCTGGAAGAATGAACTCTGCTTATTGTACATCATCAGGTTCTTCTCCCTCAGACAGATCAAATCCTGAAAGAGGCCCAACAATTCCTTGGTTTGTGTTCCAAATATAAAGGGATTCTTGCTTTTGAACAGCCAAAGCAAAGATAGTATAATTTTTGCAACACGGTCATGAAGCACTTGACAGTTTTGGGCTGCAGCAATCCGAAGAAGCCTGGTTATAATCCAGTTACTGAAACCTATAAAGAAAGAAAAGCCTATTCAGATCAAATATTGCAAAAACAGGTTAAACTTATCTATACAGAAATTTAAAGACTTAGTACAAGTTTAGTCTGTAATCATGATATTGATGCAATTTCCTGTGTTCAGCAACTGTAGGCTATTACAAACAAACATATATAAAGGCAGAAACACTTTTACGCATCTCTATTGTACGCTATCATTTTTCTGAGGGTATTGCAGCAATTGGTGCTCAACTTAAGTATTCAGGATCCAAAATACCGTGAGTGGGGAAGCTGGCTTAATGAGACAAATTGTCTCCTGCCTCACCCTGGCTCTGTGTTGGTCTGTCACAGAGCAGCAAGGTGCTAAAGGAATCTCATTTGCAATCATTGAACAAGGACATTACTATCCTGGCTGAGAATGATTAATTCACGTAGGCTGAGGTTGAAACCTGAGCAATCGTGGGATAATAGTAAACTACATAGAGTGGTTATCAATTGCGCTTGTTATTTTATTGATTATTATGATTAACTGCAACCGGTAATAGGATGTCATTGTCACAGAACATCAAAGCAATGATAGTGGATTCTCCCAACCATCTCAAAATAATAAAATAATAATTCAAAAATATCAGTTCCTTAAAGGAAGGAAACTATAAAGTTGCATTCCCAATGCTTTTCTAACAAACCATTAAAACTCATTCCGTTGGAAAACAACTGGGTGGTTGTAAAACAGAATTCTAATTTGCTGTCGGTCTTTTTGGGGCAAATATCAATTTTAAATATGTCAAACTAATACAATGAACTAAGAAACTGACTACTGGTGAAAAATTTTTGATCACTTTCTTTTGTCTTGGATGAAGTACTCAAAAGTCATAGCTGAGTCACTACGTTAAATTGCATTTGCATCTGGCATGTGGGATCTTTATTTAAATGCTTCAAACAAAACAGAACAAATAAAGCAGTTATTGGTTTTATCTGAATGTTATTTGACATTTCTTGTGTATCATTTCAACTCAATTTGTCAATAAACTGCAAAAATGAAATATCAAAATCTGAGCCACAGTCCTATAAGGTTAATAGCCAAGATTAATATGTAATACTAGTGTTATAATTAAAACAATGTTTCTGCAGATCCTGAATAACTCACCAATACAACTGCACTCATCATCACTACTGAGTTGCTGAATTTCTTTTGTTGGCTTTCGTGGTATGTTTACAAACATAAGAGGAAAGGACTTCATAATGTGTTGGATAAAATCCAACAACATCACACATGTTGGCTGAGAATCAGTCTTCTTCGAAAGCTCTAAAGCAACTGAAATTTCAACAGGAAAATAAAATTACAAAAGAAAAAGAAAGACTTTTAGATTTCGCATTTATACAGCTTTCAAAGTCAGAAATCCCAAAGCACTTTGCAGCTGATTTATATACTTTTTAGCCTGGTCACCACTATAATAAAGGATAAGCAGCAGCCAAGTTGCACACAGTAATCTGTTTCTGTGAAGTTGATTGCCGGATAAGTGATGACAAAAGCTGTATAGACAACTTTGGCTCTTCTTTCAAAGAACGAGGTTCTTGGAGTCGTAAGTTCAAACAAGCGGATATGACTTCAGTTCACTATCTCAAAGAAAGAAGAATTACTCCAGCCATGCAGTGATTCTTTGGGGCTGCACTTGAGTGTTAGCCTTGGTTTTTGTGCTTGTATCCTGGAGAGATTTGAACCCAGAACTTTATATCTGAAAGGTGAGTCGGTCACAACTAAGCTATGGCTTACACATTTTATGCATCGATTAACTGATAACTGTTTCTAGATCATTGTTTTATTTACTATGTAGCTATTATAGGATCAGCGGGGAAATATCTGGGCAATAATTTTGCAAGCTGTTACCATTATAGTAGACAATCAGGATGCTCGATGTTATCCGTCAGATCTTCATCATTTGCAACAAAATGTCTTTAAATGGCAAACTTGAAATCAGCAAATAATTTAGCAGCATTTATAATATTACAAATTAGTTTCCAGTTCCAATAGCCTAAATTTAGATAAATTACTTTATTGTAGAGGTTAGGAAAGAAACAGAACACAGATAAAGAACAAAATTCAATTTACAAATCTAATATTGTGTTTTGAACTTTTCCACTAGAAAGGTTAGACACATTGTCAGTAACAAATCTACATTTATGCAAGCATATGACAATCTTAAAAATCAAAATTTGTAGTGTTTTTAGCAAAAATGCCAAAAAGAAATAAAATCATCAAAACTATTTCACAGTTCTCTGCTCCCACACTCTTGGGAAACCAACATTTGGAAGTTGAATGGTCACAAAATGAACTATTTACTAATCTTGACAGATCACTTGAGAACAAATATCTTTATTTTAACTGATTTCTGCATATTATATATGTATGGATCATATAACTGTCCATGGTCTCCATTCATACTTAGTAATAGAGTCAAGAGCTTCCCAGACCCAAACTGAACCATCAGCATACAATCCTCCATAGTAATAGCTTTTAAACAAAGTTTTACTGTCAAAGTTGTCTCTTAAGTGTTGCTATTATATCTGCTTCTACCACATTCTCTGGCAGCACATTCCAGGCACTAACCACTTACTGTGTTTAAAAATAAAACTGTCTTCACATCTCATTGAAATTTAAGATAACAAGGTGTAGAGCTGGATGAACACAGCTGGACAAGCAGCATCAGAGAAGCAGGAAAGCTGACGTTTCGGGTCTGGACCCTTCTTCAGAAATGAATTACCCCATTTTTCTATACCTCAAGGGTACAGAAAAAGCAGAAATCAAAAGAAATGAGCAGATGGCAAAAGAAGAGAGATGACCAGAAGAGGAAAGAAATCATTCAACCTCAGGCAAGTGCAATTCATCTGTGTCAGCTGTAGGCAGGGCTTCTACTCAAGAATCAGCCTCAACAGTATGGCTTCCCAAGGTGGGATTCAGGGCCTCAAGTGGGGTTGTGAGCTAACAGTTTGGGTTCATGAGCTGTCAGGGAGCAATGGTTGCTGCCAAGCAGCCATCAAATTATTATAGTTGTGTTCCTACCCCCATCTCTCAGTTCTTCTTGAGAGGTCATGACAATTCAAACCTCAAAATGAGCTCACAATGAGAATACATTTGGGAAGCATTGCTCTACAATCACAACAGATGGCAGTCAATCCAGAAGTGACATACATCCTGGCACAGTCGATCATCTCATGAGAAAGACAGATGCCTGGAAAGAGATTTTCTGCAGATGGGATTTAGAATTAAAAGTTATTTGCTCCTTTTCAGAAGCTGCTTGAGTAACTACTTCTTTAAATACAAAACCAAATATCAATAATGCACATTGTATTTTGTCAAGAAATGTTAAGAGGAGCAGCAGGTGGAATCTACTTACCAACATCTACATCTGTGAGCATTTTGTCAACAAACTGACAAAGAATTTGTCTTGGCTTCTGCACCACAATGTTGTAATCTTCTGGACGAGCACTGTTTGGGGAACCAGGTTACACTATAATTGACATGCTTAAATTCAAGTTCAGAAACTTCAGCATCGTTAAGTCCCCAGTAAACAATTATTTTCAAAATAAAAACCGAAAGAACTGCGGATGCTGTAAATCAAGAACAAAAACCCAAGTCCTGAGAAAGGGTCACCAGACCCGAAATGTTAACTCTGATTTTTTTTTTCACAGTTGCTGCCAGACCTGCTGAGCTTTTCCAGCAACTTCTCTTTTGGTTAACGATTATTTTAACTTTGTTGTGATACTTACATTTACAAGTTTAACCTCACCTGTGCCTACCCTACTCATCGCTCTAGTAAGTGTTATAAGCTGACAAATTCTTTGGCATTTGAACTCTCTCTCTTTCACTCCCCGCCCTTCTTTATGTCCAAGCCATACCTCAGATCGCCCCGATCACCAATTCCATTTCAAGTCCAGAAATGAACAAAGGAGCAGGAGTAGGCCACTCAGTCCTTCAGCCTGCTCTGTCATTCAACATCACGTCTGATAATCTACCATAATGTCATTTTCCATTCCTGCACACATTTCCTTTGATATTATTAATATTTAAGAAACATTTTCTTTCCACGTTTCTCTCCTACATGCCACCTCCCAATAACATTATGAGCAGATATTTTCCACTTCCTACTTCTGTGATCCCATTTGTGTAAATCTATGGTCATCCAACATTCGTTCCTGGTCCCTATTCCACTGCTAAAATGGTTCCTTTTTGTCAGTCACCATTTCTTTCACTCTCAAAAATCAGTATCACTGTCCCATATTCCTCGCTCTCTGTGCCCTCATAAACTAGTGGCCCACCTCCAACGTTTCTCTCCTTGAACATACTGACATTTCCCAAATCAGCATCATCCTTTCTTTACTTTCAGATTACCATTAGGTTACATCAAAATGAATCTAAACCAAGTCATAAATGACTTCTCTGTTCTGTGGTCATTGTACATTATATCTGTTCAATTCCTCTTCAACTTTTCTACAGCTTTAGACACAACCAGTTGCAATGTCTTTTCATCCAGTTCAGTGGTACTCTCCTCACTTGGTCATCGATGGTTGCAGTTTTACTTCTGAGTATTGAGCTTATGGTCAACTGTAGAAACTTGAACACACAACCTAGGTCCACACATGACTACAAGGTTAAATAACATTCTGCTTTCTGACATGCCATCTTTCAGATCAAGCATTCGATCTAATATATGCACCTTGCTCTGATGAACATACACGGCTCTACTCAAAAAGGGGAAAGTTTTCCCAGTGTGCTGTGTGATGTAAGGTGAATCATTTATATATATTTCAATCAATATATTTGCTGACATCAATAACCTGATGCTTGCTGATTGCACATGCTCACAAGCAATTATTTCCAGCTGCATAAACACCCAGTCATGCAACATTAAGTCATTTCTTCAAAATTACCAATGCTACTTTGCTGAACATGTTATTTTTCTTAAGCCTAGTATGTTTTTTCATACTTTTCCATTAATTGGTACTTGACACTTAAGTATGTTTATGGGATATATTGCTGCTCATGCAAATGCTCTCAAGTACCAGCATGTGCATCATTCATTTTGGATTTTTTAATTTTGAACTACTGGCATGAGTTTTCAGTGTTTCTCTGAGGGGATTTAACCATTAACTTAGCTGTATTTCTGTAACCAAAGTGACTAATTTTAAAACACAGTTTGAGACACAGACTTCCTGGACAAATAATAAGGTTGTTTTCATTTGAAAAATTTACAAGAAACCAAAAAAGAACAGTGTAGTTTATTAGGCTTTGAGATCAGAAACTTTACTTTCAGATTACCATTAGGTTACATCAAAATGAATCTAAACCAAGTCATAAATGACTTCACTGTTCTGTGGCCATTGTACATTATATCTGTTCACTTCTTTGGGGGCCTCAGGGGAAATACCGACAAGTTAGTGAAACAAAGTTTCTGGATTTTATTGGGCAGTTTGGCAAAGTCTTAGCTAAAGCTGAATATGTAAAGTGTCTATGTTTGGCTTGGGCTACTATAGTTACGTTGTAAAAACCAAAAGAACTGTGGATGCTGTTGATAAGGAACAAAAACAAAGTTGCTGCAAAAGCTCAGCAAATCTGGCAGCATCTGTGGTCCAGTGACCCTTCGTCAGAACTGTAGTTTCACTGACCCAGTTAAACCGGTGGCCTTCATTATCCGAGTATACTGATATTAGGGAAAGTTCATTATGAATATGTAAAAGAAAGGGAGGTGGTTTAGGACAGTTAAAAAAGAGACAACCTCAGTGTAAGGACTTTTCAACTAAAGTTCCAGACTGTAAAGTTAAATTCCTGAAATGGTCTCCATAAGTCTCCAAAGAGAACATTCAGATTCTGAAAACAGGGTCAATGATCTACAACTAATTAAATTAAACCTTTTGGTGTGATATAGAAGAGGATTCTCTATTGTCCCACAAAGGAGGGTTTCTTTTGGGATTAATGGATATTTTTAACCAAAAATGTGTTTCGAAGTCTATAAGTTGGTTATATGTTTAAGTAGTTTTTTTTTAATCTAACCTATTTTTCTAATCAACCTGTCAGAGATGTTACTAAACATCTTTGGAGGAGATGGGATTTGAACTGAGCCTCCAGGTCCAGGTGTAAGGACATGACCACTGTGCAACAATGTTTATTCAAGTTTATTTTCATTTCTTTCTCCTAATAAAATCTGAGTCCACAGTATTTCATGTTTGGTTGAGGTTTTTGCAAAGATTTGTAGCACAGATTGTGGATGAAGTTGTTGACTTGCTCGCTGAGGCAGCTTGTTTCCTTTCAGACATTTAGTCACCATGTTAGGTAGCATCGTCAGTGAGTCCTCTAATGAAGCGATGTTGTTCTACTCTGCTCAGAATTTATACTGTCTGTCCGTTACCGTGAGTTGTGTCATTTCCAGTTTTGTTCTCTATGGATTTGTACACAGAGTCCAATTCCACATGTTTGTTGATTTCATTCTGGGTTGAGAACTATGCCTCTAGGAATTCCCATGCGCATCTATGTTTGGCTTGGGCTATTATAGTTACATTGTCCCAATTAAATTGATGGCCTTCATTGTCCGAGTGTACCCGATATTGAGGAAAGTTCATTGTGTCGTTTTCATGCTAGCTGATGTTCATGTATTCTGATGGCTAGCTTCCTTCCAGTCTGTCTGATGGAATGTTTATGGCAGTCATTGCGTGGTATTTTGTCAATTAGGCTGGTTCTGCATGTCGTGAGTATGGGGTCAATCCTTGTGAGTGTTTGTCATCGTGAGGCTATGGACTTGTGTGCTTCTGTGATTCCTAGTGGTCATAGGAGTCTTGTTGTCAGTTCTGCTATTTTCTTGATGTAGGGCAGTGCGGCCAGTGTGATAGAGCATAGTGTCCTCTTGTTGTGTATTTAGTAGGCACCTGTGGATGAAATTGCAGGGATATCCATTCATAGCAAAGATTTGGTATACAGAAACCACAGCGTCCACAGCAAGAACACCAAAGTCCACAAACAAAGCTGTGTTAGGGCACTATTTAAAAATGGGCCACCACTCACTGCAGCATGCCAGGACTACACAGGAAACAGAAAGAGCATCTATACAAAATATTGAATATGAGATTAACTGCAATTTCTGCCATCGAAATGTTGGGAACATCAAAACCATTTTCTCTAACCACTTCAGCTATCTTCATTTCACCATCACAACTTTCGCCACTACTTGAAGCTAAATCAGCCTGTTGTTAACCCAAACATCTTATTTCATCCTGATCAAGGCTTTCAACTTATCTTCCCACCTCTAAGAAGGAAGCTAACACAACAATGTGTCGTTGAAATCCTCAATTACATCATTGTGAATTTCACCTATTCCACTGCTCCTCAAACTGCTTTGTGCCTCTGATCCCTTATCAGATCCTATTTTTCTCCAACTTTTCTGTCTTTTTTGTCTGACATCAACATTCTTCCTACTTCTTGGACGCTGTAAGACTTGCTTACCACAACCTTGGAACAGTACATTACTTTACCACCAATTAAGTACGTGTTCAAAAGCTGTCAACACCACAGCCAATTCTCATGCAACAAAATCATACACTGTAGCATGATATTCGGGGGAGGCGATGGCCTAGTGGTATTATCGCTGAGTGACCTAGGTAGCATTCTGGGGATTCAGGTTCAAAGTCTGCCATGGCAGATGGTGGAACTGGAAAGCTATAAAAATCAGGAATTAAGAATTTTACAACGACCATGAATTCATTGTCAATTTGTGCAAAACCCATCTGGTTCATCCGTGCCCTTTAGGGAAGGAAGCTAAATCCAGATCCACAGTAACGTGGTTGACTCCCATCTTGGCAATTAGAGGTCGGCAATAAATGTTAGCCTAGCTAGTGGTGCCTCTATTCCACGAATGAACTTGTTAAAAAATTCACTAAATCATTTGTTTTGGAGATGTTATTCAATGGATATGTACTGACTACACATCAGAGAGAATTCCTAAGGTCTCCTTCAACAGAGTCCCACTGGATATTTTGGCATACAATTTAAAAAAACCTAAGGTTTCAGTTCAACTTCTCATCTAAAAGATACTTCCAACAGTATTGGAGCTTCTCAGGCTAGATTTTGCACACACAATCTGCAACAAGCCATGATCCCACACGCAAGTGACACTTAGGTGATGAAGCCCCAGCTATGATGTCGTGCCAGACATGATCTAAACAAGTGAAATTATAAAGCACATTTGAAGGGCTCTTGCAGTGCAGTGGCCCAGCAGGCTTGGGTTCGAGTCCCACCTGTGCCAGAGATATATCATAACATCTCAGAACAGGTTGATGCTCAGCATCATTTTGTCTCTCAGATTTATGTTTGATTCGTATTAGAAATAAGGGCTCACTGCCTAAAAATTGTGTGCTGTGCTTCCCTTCATTTCATCTGATGAAGGTGTAACATTCCAAAAGCTTATGCTTCAAATAAACCTGTCAGACTATAATCTATGTCATGTGATATCTGACTTAGAAACAAAATAACATGCTGCATTGAAATGACCAAGGGTCAATATCCCTGTACCATCAATCAAATATATATTTTTTCACCAGTAGCAGGCAGTAAAATCTAAAGCATGGACAAAAGTATTAACTAGGGTAGGGTCGATGGACCCAATGGCCTTCCTATTTCTTATGAGATTTTAAACTGTGTAAGAGCATTTCAAATAAAAGACACTTCACATTCGACAATAAATCAATCGAATATTATGCATGTGAATGAGAGAGATTTGAAGAGTTCATCCGGAAGCTGTCAGTGGAGGTCCCCAGGACAGAGGAGACGGTTCTGGAAGGTCCTGAGGCCGGGGCCTAGTCTCTGCTCCACGACAGGGGAGCGAAGGCACGAAAGCAGCTCACCTCTCCAGCTCCCGCAGAGCCGGCAAGATGGAGGCCATCTCCAGGCCCTGTTCACACATCCTGACAAATACTCCCGCCTCCCGAAGGCAGTGGACGGTTTCGCCTTAAAATTATTCACGTTCGCCCAGCGCGGTCCCAAAACCGCGCCACCGGCCTGGCCCC
Source organism: Stegostoma tigrinum (assembly GCF_030684315.1). Taxonomy (NCBI): domain Eukaryota; kingdom Metazoa; phylum Chordata; class Chondrichthyes; order Orectolobiformes; family Stegostomatidae; genus Stegostoma; species Stegostoma tigrinum. The sequence continues at coordinate 73,398,689 of NC_081367.1, read as the reverse complement.
GCCCACTGGGAGGGGGGGGGGGGCAAGCCGATCACAGGCTTCGCCCAATCGATGCGCAGGACGTTGCGATCGCTGACCGCGCCCTATCCGTGCGTGAGGCGGGGCGTTCGCTGACCTCGCCCAATCGGAGCACAGGGCGTGGCGTTCACTGACCACGCCCGTTGCACGGCACGGGGCAGGGCGCACCAAGAGCCCACCTACGCGGGCCAGGGGGTGGGGAAACCACTGTCCCCGTTGGGCGAGGTGGGCGAAGGAAGTGCAGCCCCACCTTGGAGCCGCCACGGTCCACTCAGAAATAAGGGCGCGGTTTCGGTCACCTGCGACCCCGCCCATGTCCCGACAACCCGTCGGTGACAACTCTTTCCCCCCCGCCAAAACCAGGTCGCTTGGAGCCCTCTGATTGGTTTGGCCTAACGTCCCCGGATTGGCTCCACGGTGGGAGCAATCTGATTGGTTCAAGCCTTGGGGCTGTCGCACCTGCGTGTTCCCCGGCGCATGCGCTAAGTTTGAATGCGGTCGGGAGCGGGAGGATCGGTTATGGTCAAAATTCGACGGATGCGGAAGCAGGCTACTCGGCCCATTGAGTCCATTGTGGGCCTTAGACCCACCTCTCTGTACCAGCTCCCTGTTCAGGGTTTGACTGAAGATCTGTGGCTGGGGCCTTGGTTGTAGATGTTGGTGTGTTCGCCCGAGCTGGGAGGTTTGATAGCAGACGTTTGGCCCACTTACTGGGTGACGTCCTCAGTGCGATGGAGCCTCGCGTGAGGTGCTGTTGTCTTGAGCCATTTCGAATTGCTGCTTCCAGTAGCTACCGGTGCCGGTTGTGCGTTGTAATGGTCGGCACACCGGGTCTAATTCAATGTCTTTGCTGATGGCATCCACAAACGAATGCCTAGCCTCCAAGAATTCGCTGGCTGGCCTCTGGTTGACCTATGACAGTGGTATTGTCCCAGTTGAGAGTGTGGTTTTTCTCGTCTGTGTGTATTGAAAACCAGGGACATCTGGTCGAGTTATTTATTTGCTAGCTGTTGTTTGTGGATGCAGATTACTAGCCTGTTTGTCCCATGTAGTGTTTTATGCAGGCGCTCCACATGGCAGTCTTTCACTCTGGTCAGTTGCTATCTTAATGTGGCTGCCAGTTTGTGTGCTGGCATGATTCCTAGCAGTCTGAGTAGTCTGGCTATCAATTCTAAGGTGTTCTTTATTTATGGTATAGTGGTTATTGTTTTGGGTTTTGTTGCCAATTGGCTAGGGATCTGTGGAGGAAGCTGCGGAGGTATCCATTCCTGTTAAAGACTTTATAGAGGTATTCTTCTTCCTTCTGCAGATTGGGTGTGCTGCAGTGTGTTGTGGCCCTTTTGGACCAGGTCCTCATGCAGCTCCTGTTGTGTGACAAAAAACAGAAATTGCTGGAAAAGCTCAGCAGGTCAGGTAGCATCTGTGAAGAAAAGAAATCAGAGTTAATGTTTGTGTGAGTTGTGTCGTTGCCATAATAGTTTAAGACCTGGTCAGTCTCTGTGAATTTCCTGTGCACTTTTGTAGTGAAGTCACCGTTCACTTTTCTTTGCACCATCACATCCAGGAATGGGAGTTTGTTGTTAAGACCATAAGACATAGGAGTGAAAGTAAGGCCATTCGGCCCATCAAGTCCACTCTGCCATTTAATCATGGCTGATGGGCATTTCAACTCCACTTCCCTGAACTCTCCCTGTAGCCCTTGATTCCTTGTGAGATCAAGAACTTATCGATCTCTGCCTTGAAGGCATCTAACGTCCTGGCCTCCACTATGCTCCGTGGCAATGAATTCCACAGGCCCACCAGTTGTTGTTTTCCTCTTCTCTAGTAAATTTGATCCGTCTGAGTATGGTGTTGTTGAGTCAGTGGGTGTTTTCAATTTCTGATCTTTTCATAGTTACAAGTGTCATCCGTGTGTCTGATGCAAAGCTTGGGTTGGATCTGTGGGTGGATGGTTGTTCCAGTCTTTCCGTGACTACCTCCGGTATCAGTCCAGAGATGGATGAGCCCATGGGAATCCTGTTGATCTGCTCATATCTCTTGCCTTCGAAAGTAAAGTGTGTTGCTAAGGATAAGTCCAGTAGTTTGAGTACACAGTGTTTGTTGATCTGTTCCTTGTTTTGCCATCTCCTGTGTTTGTTTAGTGGGTTGGATATGGCTTCTTTGGCCAGGTTTTTGTCAATTGATATAAACACTGCTGTTATATCAAGCGAGATCATCACTTCTTTGTCTATTTTAGTGTTCTTGATGTTGTCCAGGAATTCTTGTGTTGGTTGTACGAAGTGTCTTGAACTACTGATTAGATGTTTAAGCTTTTATTGTAGTTCCTTGGCTAATTTGTGTGATGGGGTTCCTGGTAAAGCCACAATTGGTCTGAGGGCTATGTCAGGCTTGTGGAAGTTGGCCAGTCCGTAGAATCTTGGATTGTTGTTGCCTTCAGGTTTCATTCCTTGTAATTCTATATTTGTTATCTGTCCCGTTTTGTGTTTGTTCTGTAGTGTATTGGCTATTCCGTTTGTTAGTTGTGGGGTCCCACTCCCTCTGTTGGTAGTTTTGTGTATCTGTAAGTAGTTCTACAACTTTTTGTATGTAGTCAGTTTTGTTCATTGCCATAGTCATTCTGCCTTTATCATCGGGAACGATGATGTTTTTGTCCTTTTTTGAGGTTCTTCAGGGCACCCCTTTCCTCTTTGTTAAGTATGTTCATTTGTGTTCCCCTTGTCGGTAGGTTCTGCCTGATCATTGATAATAAAATGTGAGGCTGGATGAACACAGCAGGCCAAGCAGCATCTCAGGAGCACAAAAGCTGACGTTTCGGGCCTAGACCCTTCATCAGAGAGGGGGATGGGGTGAGGGTTCTGGAATAAATAGGGAGAGAGGGGGAGGCGGACCGAAGATGGAGAGAAAAGAAGATAGGTGGAGAGGCATTCTCCAGCATCTGCAGTTCCCATTATCTCTGTCTGATCATTGTTGTGTTTCTTTGTTTAGTCCGTTGTTTTTGAGTGTGGACTCTAGTGCTGCCAGGAAGTCTTTTTTTCAGCAGTTGCAGTTCAGTCTTTTGATTAGTACTAGTTTTTTTTCTGTATCTGTGAGCAGTCTGTTGGAGAGGTACCTTATCCATTTGTCAGTCATGTGTGTCCTCTGTCATTGGTCAATTTAGTCATTTTTTTCTGTAGTGCTGTTTTCGTTTCTGTGTGTGGGGTTCAGTTCTGTGTTATTGTGATGGCCCATTTGATTCTCGTAGTCCATGCCTGATTGGTCGCTTTTGAAATTATCGACTCTTGGCGCATGATTTCTTGTTTGTACTTGTGGGGTCAGTAACAGGCATCTATGATCATGACTTGTATCATCCTGCAGCCATTCTGTCTGGCTGTTTCTCTGGCATGTGGGTTATTTACTGAGATCATGGGAACTGCAGATGCTGGAGAATCCAGGATAACAAAGTGTGAGGCTGGATGAACACAGCAGGCCAAGCAGCATCTCAGGAGCACAAAAGCTGACGTTTCGGGCCTAGACCCTTCATCAGAGAGCTTTTCTTGGGAGTGGAATGCCTCATCCTGGGAGCAGATGCGGCGGAGGAAAAGGAATTGGGAATAGGGGATGGAATTTTTGCAGGGGGTTGGGTGGGAGGAGGTGTATTCTAGGTAGCTGTGGGAGTCGGTGGGCTTGAAGGGTCTAGGCCCGAAACGTCACCTTTTGTGCTCCTGAGATGCTGCTTGGCCTGCTGTGTTCATCCAGCTCCACACTTTGTTATCTTGGATTATTTACTGGTTGTCTGTACCTTAAGTACGGATGTTGTAGTTGTTTGTTGTGGCACTCGTGTAGGAATGTGAGTTGTTGATATGTGGTGCTTGTTCGGTTCACACAGGATTCCTACTTCCTTGTTTGGTTTAGCGTTTCATGCCTATAGGTATTTAGGGTTTGAGTGAAGATTTGTAGCTGGGGTGCTGGTTGTAGATGTTGGCGTGTTCACCAAGCTGGAAGGTTTGATAGCAGACGTTTCGTCCCCCTTACTAGGTGACATCCTAAGTGCTGTGGAGTCTCCCGTGAGGCGCTGTTGTCTTGTGCCAGTTCAAGTTTATATGGTCCGGCTTTTGCTGATTCTGGTTCTGGATGCGGTGGTGGAAAGAAAACAGAATGGTGATATTACTACAAAAGTGTACAGGAAATCTACACATACTGACAAAGTCTTTCACTATCACGGCAACCACCCCCACTCACACAAGAGGAGCTGCATTAGGACCCTGTTGAAAAGGGCTGCTACGCACTGCAGCACACCCAATCTGCAGAAGGAAGAAGAAGAACACCTCTACAAGGTCTTCACCAGGAATGGATACCTCCACAGCTTCATCCACAGATGCCTAGCCAACACACAATCAGGGGACACAAAACCCAAAACAATAACCACAATACCATACCATGTATAAAAAAACACCTCAGAACAGACAGCCAGACTACTCAGACCACTAGGAACCATGACAGCACACAAACCGGCAGCCACACTAAGATAGCAATTGACCAGAGTGAAAGACCCAATAGATACCATGGACATAACGGATGTGGTTTACAAGATGCCATGCGGAGACTGCACAAAACACTACATGGGACAAACAGGCAGACAACTAGCGACGCACATCCACAAACACCAGCTAGCAACTAAACAACATGACCAGATATCCTTGGTTTCAATGCATACAGATTAGAGAAACCACACTTTCAACTGGGACAACACTTCTCACATTGGACAAGTCAAACAGAGGACAGCCAGGGAAGTCGTGGAGGCTAGGCATTCGTCTGCAGACTCCATCAACAAACACATTGAATTAGACTTGGTACACTGACCATTACACGCACAGCCGGAACCAGCACCTACTGGAAGCAGCAAAAACCAGACCATGTAAATCCCAAATGGCACAAGACAACAGGGCCTCACAGGAGTCTCCACAGCACTGAGGATGTCACCTAGTAAGGGGACGAAGCATTTGCTATCACACCTCCCAGCTCAGCAAACACACCAGCACCTACAACTATATCCCTGTATTCCCATGGCTAACCCACTCAATCTGCAAATCCCTGGACACTATGGACAATTTAGCATGGTCAATCCACCCTAACCTGCACATCTTTGAGCTGTGGGAGGAAACAGGATTCAGAGGAAACCCATGCAGACATGGGGAGAATGTGCAAACTCCATGCAGACAGGCACCTGAGGGTGGAATTGAACCTGGATCCCTGGTGCTGTGATGCAGCAGCGATAACTAGTTAGCCAGCTGATGTGTTTTTGCACCGCTTTCTGTTTTTATTTTGGATCACTAGCATGGCCAGAAAATGAATTGGATTTGTCATATAAGTGGCCATAACAGCAGGTCAGAGATTAGACTACCTACAGCGTGGAAACAGGCCCTTTGGCCCAACAAGTCCACACCACCCCTTGAAGCATCCCACCCAGACCCATCCCCCTGTAACCCACACAGCCCTGAACACTACGGGCAATTTAGCATAGTTGATCCACCTAGTCTGCACATCTTTGGACTGTGGGAGGAAACCGGAGTACCTGGAGGAAACTCACGCAGATAACAGACAATAGACAATAGGTGCTGGAGTAGGCCATTCGGCCCTTCGAGCCAGCACCACCATTCATTATGATAATGGCTGATCATCCACAATCTCTATCCGGTTCCTGCCTTATGCCCATAACCCGTGATTCCACTATCGTTAAGAGCTCTATCCATCTCTTTCTTGAAACTATCCAGAGACTTGGCCTCCACTGCCTTCTGGGGCAGAGCATTCCATATGTCCACTACTCTGGGTGAAGAAGTTTTTCCTCAACTCTGTTCTAAATGGCCTACCCCTTATTTTTAAACTGTGTCCTCTGGTTCTGGACTCACCCATCAGCGGAAACATGCTTCCTGCCTTCAGAGTGTCCAATCCCTTAATCTTATATGTCTCAATCAGATCCCCTCTCATCCTTCTAAACTCAAGCGTATACAAGCCCAGTTGCTCCAATCTTTCAACATGTGATAGTCCTGCCATTCGAGGAATTGACCTCGTGAACCTACGCTGCACTCCCTCAATAGCAAGAATGTCCTTCCTCAAATTTGGAGACCAAAACTGCACACAATATTCCAGGTGCAGTCTCACCAGGGCCCTGTACAGCTGCAGAAGGACCTCTTTGCTCCTATACTCAATTCCTCTTGTATGAAGGCCAGCATGCTATTAGCTTTCTTCACTGCCTGCAGTTGCTATTAGCTTTCTTCACTGCCTGCGGGGAGAACGTACAAACTCCACACAGACAGCCACCCAAGGCTGAAATCAAACCCAGGTCCCTGGCACTGTGAGGCTGCAGTGCTAACCACTGAGCCACCATGAGGAGCCTTGCAGCAAGTAACCTATTCCTGACCAGTGTTCCCTTCTGAGGCCCTTGCATTGCAGCAACTTGCAGAATCAGAAGTCAATGCTATGATCAGCATGCCCATCACTGTGCGTGAAACATCAGAGTGGATTCTGACTCCCCAAAGCCTATCCACCATCTACAAAGCACATGTCAGGGGTGTGATGGACAACTCCTCACTGGCCTGGATGGGTCCAACAATACTCAGGATGTTTGTCACCCTGCAGGACAAAGCAGCACAGTCAATTGACGCCATAATCTATAAACATTCAGTCCCTACATCACCAACACTCAATAACAGCGGTGTGTACTAGTTAGAAGATGCACTGCAGAAATTCACTAAAGCTCCTCAGCACCTTCCAAACCCAAAGCCTCTTACAGTGAGAAGGACAAGGGCAGCAGATACATGGAAACACTGCCTCCTGTAAGTTCCCCTCTCAGCCGTCACCATCCTAACTTGGAAATATATCACCGTTCAGTCAGTGTCACTGGGTCAAAATCCTGAAATTCCCTCCCTAATAACAGTGTGTGTATCTATACCAAATGGACTGCACTGGTTCAAGAAGGTAGTTCACCTTCACCTTGGATGGGTCAGAAATTCTAGCCCAGCAAACAACACCCACATCCAGTGGCAATGACTAATAGTAAAAAAAATTATGTATGTGTTAATATCTGGACCTCTGTGTGATTCATGAGTTCTACATATTTCCTTTATTCATGAGATATTGGTTTTGCTGACAAGGTAACGATTTATTGCCTGTCCCTAAACAGCTTAGATAAAACTGAGTGATTCACTAAGGCATTTCAAAGGGATTTTAAGAGTCAAACACATTGCTACATGTCAGGAGTCATTCCTAATCCAGCCCAGGCAAGGATGGCAGATTTTCTTCCCTGTAGGACATTGTATTTTTGTAATAGTCTATGATTACCATTACCAATATCAGTTTTACATTCAAGTCATGAATAGTGTTGAGCAATTAACTAACAAATTGTCTCCACCCACCACCAAACTCCTCCACTTGCCCGAACCCATCTTCACTCATTTCTGTGGATAGACTGGCCATCAATATCTACTACAAACCCACTGATTCCCACAGCTATCTGAACTATACATCCTCCTATCCTGCTTCCTGTAAAGACTCCATCCCATTCTCAGACCACAGTATCTCTCTCCTCCGTTGTGGGAGAAACCCAACATACAAGTGCAAAAATTTAGGCTGAAGCATTTGTAAACACCTTCAACCCAAAGTGCAGAGTGGATGCCTCGTAAAGTTGTTGATTTGCTCACCAAGCTGGCTTATTGATCAGATGTTTCGTCACCATGCTGGGTGTTATCGTCAGTGGAGCATCAAATGAAGCAATGTCATTCTACTCCGGTTGGAATTTATACTGTCTGGTCTGTTATGGTAAGTAGTATCATGTCCGGTTTTGATCTGTATGAGCTTAAGACTATAAGACATAGGAGTAGAAGTAAGGCCATTCGGCCCATCACATGCACTCCGCCATTTAAATCATGGCTAATGGACATTTCAACTTCACTTCCCTGCACTCTCCCCGTAGCCCTTGATTCCTTGTGAGATCAAGAATTTATCGATCTCTGCCTTGAAGGCATCTAATGTCCCAGCCTCCACTGCTCTCCGTGGCAATGAATTCCACAGGCCCACCACTCTCTGGCTGAAGAAATGTCTCCTCATTTCCGTTTTAAATTTACCCCCTCTAATTCTAAGGCTGTGCCCACAGGTCCTAGTCTCCCCGCCTAAAAGAAACAACTTCCCAGCATCTACCCTTTCTAAGCCATACATTATCTTGTAAGTTTCTATTAGATCACCCCTCAACCTTCTAAACTCTAATGAATACAATCCTAGGATCCTTAGCCGTTCATCGCACGTTAAAGCTATATTGTATATGGTGTCCAATTCTATATGTTTGTTGATTACATTATTGGTGAAAAAAGGGAGCAGAATGGGTCGGAGTTAATGATAGAATAAATGATAGAGCCTGGAGAGAAGAGCAGTTGGATAAACAAAGGAAATGATAACGATTTGAGATAATGGGAACTGCAGATGCTGGAGAATCCAGGATAACAAAGTGTGGAGCTGGGTGAACACAGCAGACCAAGCAGCATCTCAGGAGCACAAAAGCTGACGTTTCAGATGAAGTGTCTAGATCCGAAACGTCAGCTTTTATGCTCCTGAGATGCTGCTTGTCCTGCTGTGTTCATCCAGCTCCACACTTTGTTATCTTAAATGATAATGATTTGGCTAGGAGGGTGAATAGCTGTTAATGGCAGGGACTGCTAGTGAAGTAACAATGGGTAGTGTGTAATAGCAGGCCATGTGATAATAAGGCCTGGTATGTGGGATAGGGGGTGGGGACATGGGAGAGTTTAGGCCCTAAAATTATTGTATTTGATATTGAGTGTGGAGGGCTGCAGGGTCCCCAAGTGGATAATGAGGTGTTGTTCTTCCAGCTTGTGTTGAACTTTGCTGGAGCACTGCAGCAAACCTGAGGCAGAGATGTTGGCCAGGGAACTGGGTGGCGCATTAAAGTAGCAGGCAACTGGAAGCTCACGGTCTTTTTTGCGAGCAGAACGTAGATGTTCTGCAAAGCAGTCAGCCAGTCTATGCTTCGTTTCCCCAGTGTAGAGGAAACCAAATTGCGAATGCAGTAGACTAGATTCTGGGAAGTACAGGTGAAGTGTTGCTTCACCTGGAAGGTATGTTTGTGCCCTTGGATACTGGGGAGGGAGGAGGTAAATGGGCAGGTGTTGAACCTTCACCAGTTTCAGGGGAAGGTGCCATGGGGCTGTAGGAGGTGTTGAGTGTGAAGGAAGAGTGGACCAGGATGTCCCGGAGGGAGCTGTCCCTGCAGTAGGCAGACTTGGGAGTGGACGGGAGTATGTGTCTGTTGGTGGCATCTTGCTGGAGGTGGCAGAAACGGTGTCTGATGATCTTATGGGTGTGGATGTTGGTGGGATGGTAGGTGAGGATAAGGGGAAACCTATCACTGTTGCAGGAGGGAAGAGACGGGGTGAGGGCGGAAGTGCAGGAGATGGGTCGGACCCTGTTGAGGGCCCTATCAACAACGGTGCTGCAGAATCCTTGGTTGAGGAAGAAGATGGACATTTTGGAGGCTCCCTAGTTGAAGTTGGCCTCATCTGAATGTATGCAACATAGATGGATGACCAGAGAGAATGGGATGGAGTCTTTACAGGAAGCAGGATATTACAATGTGTAGTCCAGGTAGCTGTGGATATCAGTGGGTTTGTAATAGATATTAGTGGCCAGTCTATCCCCAGAAATGAGTGAAGATGGGTTTGGCCAAGTGGAGAAGTATGGTGGTGGGTGGAGACAATTCAGGTCTTTGCTCCAGGAAGAAGCGGAGAGTCCTAAGACCCTCCTGGTGGGGAATGGATGTGTAAAGGGATTGCACATCCATGGTAAAGAGGAGGTGGCTGGAATCTGCAAACAGGAAGTTTTGAAAGCAGGGTAAAATGTCAGAGGAATCATGGATATATGTGGGCAGGAATTGGACCAAGAGGAGAGAAGACGGAGTCAAGGCAGGAAGAGATGAGTTCTGTGGGGCAGGAGCAGGCTGAAACAATGGATCTGCCTGGACAGGCCTGTTTGTGGATTTTTGGCAGGAGGTAGAAGTGAGCTGTGCCAGGGCTGGGGGACTATCAGCTTGGAGGCAGTGGGCATGGGGCGGGGGGGGAGTGTGGGGGAATCACCAGGTGAAATGAGATCAGTTACCACAGTTGATACAATGGCCTGATGTGTCATGGTAGAGTCATGGTCCAGGGAAGATAGGAGAAGTATCTGAGAGCTGGTGCTCGGTCTCTGCAATGTAGAGATCAGTACGCCGGACTACAACAGCATCACCCTTATCAGCAGGCTTAATAACAAAGTAAGGGCTGGATCTAAGCACATAGAGTGCAGTCAGTTTGGAGGGAGATAGTTGGATTGGGTGAGGAGGGGGGTGGAGAAATTGACGTGACCAATATCATGTCAACAGTTCTGAATGAACAGATCAAGTGCAGGTACAAGGCTGAAGGGAGGGTGTTGAAACTGGGCGAGGGGGTCTGCGGGGCGGCTAGAGGACTCTTGTCCAAAGAAATGGGCACAGAGGCGAAGACAGCGAAATAAGAGTTTGATGTTATGTCATGCCCAAAATTTGTTAAGTTGGGGATGCAGGGGAATAAAGCTGAGACCATGGCTGTGTACAGAACGTTCAGCATTGGAGAGCAGCAGGTTGGGTGGGGGGGGGATCAGAAGGAAGGAGAGAGGAAGGTTCGAGAAAACCATGTGTATCTCTGAGTTGTTGTATTTTGTGGGTCTTGATGCCTGAAAGGAAAAGAATAAGTATCTTGTTAGCATGATGGATGAGCCAGAGGATGAAGCGGAACTGTGGAACGGTACAACCCTGAGCAAGTGTGATGCGATGCTGTTGGAGAGAATAGGAGAGAGTATGCATCTGATGCCACATGGCAGTGTTGCCAGGCCTGCTGAGTTTTTCCAGCAACTTCTGCTTTTGTTCCTGATTTACAGCATCCTTAGTTGTTCGGTTTTTCCACTACTTTGTTAGGTCTTCTATAAATATCTGAGGAATCTTCTCCTATCGATTGTTGTATTTTTGGCTGAGATATGATGTGAATGAAAGTTGTTTCTTATGCAAAAACGAAAATTAATTTCCTACTCATGTTGCAGTTTCACTCAAACTCAAGAACGTAAAGAATGAGCAAGAGTAGGGCAGTTTTTCAGATTAGCCTACACTGCCTTTCATTGCTAGGAACAAAACCAGAAGTTGCTGGAGAAACTCAACAGGTCTTGCTGCCTCTGTGAAGAAAAATTCAGAATTAACACTTCGGGTCCAGTGACCTTTCTTCAGAATGAGTCGATGTTCATTGTGATCATGATTGAACTTCTGCATCAACTTCCCTCTGTCCCCATAAAGTCCAAAATTGTAGTAAACTCATTCACGAATGTACCCAATAACAAAGTATCCATAATTCTCTGGGGCAGAGAATTGTAAAGATTCACAATCTGAATAAAGAAATAGCTGACCCCATATTCTGATGCTTTTATTGAATCCCTCCCTACAGTGTGGAAACAGGCCCTCCGGCCCAACAAGTCCACACCAACCCTCACAGCATCCCACCCAGACCCATTTTCCCGATCACCCACCCAATCTACACATCCTTGAACACTATAGATAATTTAGCATGGCCAATCCACCATAACCTGCACATCTTTGGACTGTGGGAGGAAACCAGAGCACCCAGAGGAAACCCACGTAGACGCAGGAAGAATGTGCAAACTCCACACAGGTAGTTGCCCAAGGCTGGAATTGAACCCAGGTCCCTGGCACTGTGAGGCAGTAGTGCTAACCATCTCAATGTGATCATTTTTCATTATTCTAAGTATCATGGTATATACGTTCAATTTAATGAGCACACCCTTCCCAGCCCAGAAATTAATCCACTGAACTTTCATTGCACTGCCCCCGAGCGAATCATATCTGTCCTTTGTGTATGGAGATCAAAATTGTTCACATTACTGCACGGTAAGTCTCAAAAATGTCTATAATTTTACCGATACTTCCTTTGTCTTATTCTCCAATCGTGTCTTAATAAAGGATGAGCGATCATCTGCTAAAGAAAGACTGAGCCTGCTGGGGCGGGGATCACAATACTCAAGGCACTTACAGTTGAATAATATCTGAAAATAATAGATAGTACAGACTGCATTCTAATGAAAAGAATTTGCCAATTAAATTCTCATGTGAGACGCAAGCTAAGTGCAGAAAGAACACTTTTGCAGAACACCTCTTAAGAATACAGGAAGGCATAAGAGGAGATTAAATGAGCCGTCTTGCTGTACATCATGCAAAATTTAACCTCTATTATAAATTACTTTGACCCACTCCGATAAACATTTTCATCTCTGCTATTCGAAAATCTGCAAATTTTAAAAGATGATGAAATATGGGAAAAAAGTGCTGTATTCCTGGAAGCAGGCAAAGTGGGCTAGATTCATAATTTTCTTGTGGCAAGGATCATCAACTTAGAAACTTTTAAAATTCTATATGTAAACAGGCGACTGCTAAGCAATTCCTTTAATTACCAGTAAAAAGCTCAGTAACAAAAGGACCATTGCTCCCACTGTGTCAGCAAAGTTTGGGATGATTACTGGAGACTTGACAAAAGTGTTGAACCCATATTCCAAATAACACAGTTGATCATAAACAGTCAGGAAACTAAACAAATGGAACCATTGATGGCTCTGTCCTATCACATCAAACTGACCCGGCCAAAACCTCTCTGGAATTCTGCTCGTATTAAACATAATCGCGAACAGAAGCCAGGTGCACTGTCTCCAAAAATGAAAAAATATGTGTGGATTTTTTAAAGGAAAGTCAAAATAAAAAATATCTATGAATATGGGCACTGACACGCTGAGTGGAATGAGAAACACGATTGCTCTGACTGTGTAGCGATGTTGTGCCCAGTCAATACAACTCTTGCAAATAAGAATAGTGCAAATAACGAGCAACGATAAAGTCCCAGGAATACAGAAACCAGAATAAAATTTGACCACATCAGTGTATTCTGAACATTGTCCACTCTCTTCCAGCAGAACAGGGTTCATGACGGTCAGGAATGGGAATATATAGTAGTAACAGGCGATAGTGGATCCAAACCCATAAACGTTGAAGGCGACGTAATCCATGTAGTGGAAGATGTATCGGAGCTGCTGTGAGAGAGTGTTAAATAAATGTGCGGCGCAGCTTTCAGCAAAGATAGTTATGACCCCAAATGCAAAGCACCACATCGGTAAAAGGAATGGATGATCATAGCAAACCTCCTCGTTCTTGAAGAGTAATTGATCAAAGCGATACAGGAAAAATAGCAATGGGATGCAATGAGTCCAAAAGTTAAATGTTTCGTTTGTGGGTTGCAGGACAGAACGCAAGCACTCGGCGACTGTAGAATTCGGCCTTCGGTATCTTGTAACGATAAAGCATTCACGCATTTCCCTGGGTATTTCTTCACAAGCAAAGAAATCGATCCTCTGCCTTCGATACATCCTGCTTGTTATTTGCAATTAACGATGACAATTGATCAGAAAAGTTCCTTCTCCCTCCAGCGCTAGGTGGCCATGACGCTGTTTTGTGTTTACACCGTGTAACCACAAAAGGTGCACAGGCGCGGAATTGGCAAGGCATCTGTTCACAGCAACATTGTGGAGAGGGTGAGAGCCTGGGGGCAGGTACATCCCGCAGAGCTGTGATGTGCACTTTGTTACCAGACTGTCCGTTGTGATGTCACAAAAGATGTTGAACAAATTCTTCACAAACTTTTGAAAGCTCCGAGGCTGGGCGTTGCATATTTTATTCTCTTGTACTCCGTTGCCAACGATTATTGACTGGAATAATAAAGGCTAACGGCAGAAAGGCCAGCGCAGTTCCGATATTTGAAAGCGACAGGGAGGGATTCACATCACGTCGGTCTTACTGTCCGCACAGATGCTTTCTCAGTGTTAGACCCTGCACAGGGATCAAGGAGTTAATCCGATTGCTCGATTAAAAGCAAAATACTGGAACTCTGAAATAAAAATTACAATATGCTGGAGACACTCAGTAAGTCTGTATGTAGAAGCGTGATGCGGGAGTCGAAATGTTAACACTGTTTCTCTCGCCACAGATGACCTGCTGAGTTTGTCCAGCATTCTCTGTTCTTTTTTATATTCGATTGCCCCTTTGTCTCACTGAGCCCAATGTTGGTGAAGACTCGGCTCTTCAGTTACAGACTGGAGATGCAAGCTAAGGCTCCCTGGATTGTAATACTGACTTAAACACACCCTTTACTCACTGCCCACAGGTGACCTTGGGACAGGTTTATGAAATCATGAGGGGGCATGGACAGGGTGAATAGTCAAGCTCTTTTCCCCAGGCTAGGGGAGTGCAAAACCAGAGGGTGTAGGTTCAAGGTGAGAGGGTACAGATTGAAAGGAGACCTGAGGGGCAACTTTTTCATGCAGAAGGTGTTGTGTGTAGGGAGTCGGCTGCCAGAGGAAGTGATGGAGGCTGGTACTATTACAACATTTAAAAGGCACCTGGATGGGTATATGAATGGGAAGCATTTAGAAGGATATGGGCCAAACGCTGGAAAATGGGACTAGATTAATTTAGGATATCTGGTCAGCATGGATGAGTTGGACTGTAGGGTTTCCGTGCTGTACAACTCTGTGACTTATATCAGTATCACAGATGTCAAACTGACATTGAAAATTAAACAAGAAAATGCAAGAGACCAAATATTTTAACTCTTTGTCTTGACTGCAATAATGTATTTACAAAATACACAGCAACTGTGCCAAGCAGAACATTTTTTCTCTGAGTTTTTTCCACATCTTTAACAAATTAATTATTTGGTTCTTTCCTTTTTTTAATGGAAGACTGAAACAGCAAGCTTCCAAACAAACATAAATAGAAAATGCTGGAGAAACATCCGTCAGTCTCTGTGGAGAGATAAACAAAGCTAACATTTCGAGTCCAGTGAACCTCAAAGGATCAAATGTCCAGCATCTACAGTTCTTTATTTTTGTTAAGCTTCCAAACAATTCCGCTCTGCATAAATCAACAAATAAATAAATACTTTTAACGTCAATCGCAGCTGAATTAGGAGGTTTGAATTTTTCAACTGTTTGGTCAACAAGCTTTTATAATCACAGCTCGAGATCACACATGATAAAGAAAAACGTTGTCACTGGGAGAGATTAACTACGCTGTGAATGGAATTGGGATTTAAACTGTTCCAGATTGTGAGGAGAAACTGTTCCCATTGACGGAAGGGTTGTGAACCTGTTGACACTGATTTGGGGTAAAAGATAAAAGAACCAAAGATAACATGAGAAAAAACGTATTCGTGCAGCAGGGCTGTTAGGATCTGGAATGCATTGGTTGAGGTCAGTTCTTCTGTTGTCTTTAAAGGGGAATTTGATAATTATCTAAAGAAAGGAAACATACCAGCTTCTGGTGTGGGGAATTGAGTCAGCCTGGTTTCCTTTTAGATTAGATTCCCTACAGTGTGGAAACAGGCCTTTCGGCCCAACAAGTCCACACCGCCCGTTGCAGCATCCCACCCAGACCCAACCCGCTATAACCCACACACCCCTTAACACTATGGGCAATTTAGCATGGCCAATCCACCTAACCTGCACATCTTTGAACTGTGGGAGGAAAGCCACGCAGACACGGGGAGAATGTGCAAACCCCACACAGACAGTTACCCAAGGCTGGAATCGAATCCAGGTCCCTGGTGCTGAGAGGCTGCAGTGCTAACCACTGAGCCACCATGCCAATACAGAAAGCTTTGTGGACAGGATGGTGCAAATTGCTTCTACCTGTAACTATTCTGTACTGGAATTTTTACACCATAAATTAACACAGATAAAGAACGATATAGAAGTCAAAATTGTAATAAAGAACAGTTAGCATTGATTTCAAATAGGAATGCCATAGCTGATGAATTATTGAATTATACATTATATAATTTGTCAATCCCCAAAAATTGCAAGATACCATCATGTTTCTCAGTCAGTGATGTTTCTTGATACAGCAGTTTGTTTTCAGTTCAATGAGACAGGAGAAGTACTAGATATTGTTCCTGAGTGAATACCATGCACATGTCTTTACAACAGAAGAAGAGTCCTGAAGAAAAGGAAATTGAGTTGCTGGAAGGGTTAAAAATTGATGATGAGGAGACATATGTTATCTGGATTTAATATAGACAAGGCACTGGGACTGGATGAGGAAAAAACAGTGAGTCTGAAAATTACGGAAGCACTGGCAATAATTTTTCAGCCTTCTTTGATCTTGGGTTGTGCCATGGAACTGGAGAATTGCAAACATTATGCCCAGTTTCAAAAAAGGATAGCCTAGCAAATGAACCTGAGACAGATTAAGTCGGTCATTTGAAAAGTTCTGGAAAAAAACAATTCAGGACATAATTAAGAGAGACTTGGTAAGGATATGTGCGAAGTATTTACTTAATACCTTGCTATGCTCTCTTCTTCCATGTATAAATAACAAGTTTTTTTGTCTTTGATTGATTCTATTCCTTCACTATTTAAATGTGGGTCAATTCAGGAGGCCCAACACTGATTTCTTGACAGAAAGTCATCTAATTGACTTGTTGCAGTTTTTTGAATCAGTAAAACAGCTGAAGAGGAAGTAATGATTTTAAACATGGACTTCCAGGGGTGGCAGGTAGTTCAGTGGTTAGCACTGCTGCCTCACAGTGGCAGGTTCGATTCCAGCTTTGGATGACTGTTTGTGTGCAGTTTGCACATTGTCCCTATGTCTGCATGGGCTCCCCCTGGGTGCTGTGGTTTCCTCCAATTGTCCAAAGATCTGCAGGTTAGATGGATTGGCCAAGCTAAATTGCCCATGGCGTCCAGGGATGTGCGGGCTAGGAGGATTAGCCATGAGAAATGCAGGGTTACAGAGATGGGGTAATACAGTGTGGAGCTGGATGAACACAGCAGGCCAAGCAGCATCTTAGGAGCACAAAAGCTGACGTTTCGGGCCTCGGCTCTTCATCAGAAAATGGGTAGCACTTCCTGCAGTTGCAGGGGAAAGTGCCGGGTGTGGTGGGGTTGGAGGGGAGTGTGGAGCGGACAAGGGAGTCACAGAGAGAGTGGTCCATCTGGAAAGCAGACAAGGGTGGGGATGGAAAACTGTCTTTGGTGGTGGGGTCGGATTGTAGATGGCGCAAGTGTCGGAGGATGATGCGTTGGATCCAGAGGTTGGTGGGGTGGTATGTGAGGATGATGGGAATTCTCTTTTGGTGGTTATTGTGGGGATGGGGTGTGAGGGATGTGTTGCGGGAAATGCGGGAGACACGGTCCAGGGCATTCTCGACCACTGTGGGGGCGAAGTTGCGGTCCTTGAAAAACAAAGACATCTGAGATGTACCGGAGTGGAATGCCTCATCCTGGGTGCAGATGTGGCTGAGGCGAAGGAATTGGGAATAGGGAATGGAATTTTTGCAGGAAGGTGGGCGGGAGGAGGTGTATTCTATGTAGCCATGGGAGTCGGTGGGCTTGAAATGGATATCGGTTTCTAGGTGGTTGCCTGAGATGGAGACAGAGAGATCCAGGAAGGTGAGGGATGTGTTGGAGATGGTCCAGGTGAACTTGAGGTTGTTCAAGCTCCTCGGTGAAGTGGATGAACTGTTTGAACTCCTTAGTGAAGTGGATGAACTGTTTGAACTCCTCAGTGAAGTGGATGAACTGTTCAGTGCTCAAACAGTTCATGGACCTCACTAACACCTTACACCCCAACCTCAAGTTCACCTGGACCATCTCCATCACATCTCTCACCTTCCTGGGCCTCTCTGTCTCCATCTCAGACAACCACATAGAAACCAATGTCCATTTCAAGCCCAACGACTCCCACTGCTACCTGGAATACACCTCCTCCCACCCACCTTCCTGCACAAATTCCATCCCTTATTCCCAATTGCTTCACCTCCTGTGCATCTGCCCCCAGGATGAGGCATTCCACTTCTGTACATCTCAGATGTCCTCGTTTCTCAAGGACTGCAACTTCCCCCACCGCAGTGGTCCAGAACGCCCTGGACCGTGTCTCCCGCATTTCTCGCAACTCATCCTTCACACCCCGCCCCCGCAATAACTACCAAAAGAGAATTCCCCTCATCCTCACATACAACCCCACCAATCTCTGGATCCAACGCATCATTCTCCGACACTTCCGCCATCTACAATCCGACCCCACCACCAAAGACATTTTCCCTCCCCACCCTTGTCTGCTTTACGGAGGGACCACTCTCTCCGCGACTCCCTTGTCCACACCACACTCCCCTCCAGCCCCATCACCCCACAGCATTTTCCCTGCAACCACAGGAAGTGCTACACTTGCCCCCACACCTCCCCCCTCACCCCCATCCCAGGTCCCAAGAAGACTTTCCACATCAAGCAGATGTTCACCTGCACATCCGCCAATGTGGTATATTGCATCCGCTGTACCCAATGTGGCTTCCTCTACATTGGGGAAACCAAGTGCTGGCTTGGGGACCGCTTTGCAGAACACCTCTGCTCGGTTCGCAATAAACAACTGCACCTCCCAGTCGCGAATCATTTCAACTCCCCCTCCCATTCCTCGGACGACATGTCCATCCTGGGCCTCCTGCAGTGCCACAATGATGCCACCCGAAGGTTGCAGGAACAGCAACTCATATTCCGTTTGGGAACCCTGCAGCCCAATGGTACCAATGTGGATTTCACAAGCTTCAAAATCTCCCCTTCCCCCACCGCATCCCAAAACCAGCCCAGCTCATCCCCGCCTCCCTAACCTGTTCTTCCTCTCACCTATCCCCTCTTCCCACCTCAAGCTGCACTCCCATTTCCTTCCTACTAACCTCATCCCGCCCCCTTGACCTGTCTGTCCTCCCTGGACTGACCTATTCCCTCCCTACACTCACCTCTACTGGCTCCATCCCCGCCTTTTTAACTTGTCTGTCTCCTCTCCACCTATCTTCTCCTCTGCCCATTTTTGATCCGCCTCCCCCTCTCTCCCTATTTATTTCAGAACCCTCTCCCATCCCCCTTTTCTGATGAAGGGTCTAGGCCCGAAACATCAGCTTTTGTGCTCCTAAGATGCTGCTTGGCCTGCCGTGTTCATCCAGCTCCATGCTTTGTTATCGAGATAATGGGAACTGCAGAAGCTGGAGAATCCAAGATAACAAAGTGTGAAGCTGGATGAACACAGCAGGCCAAGTACCATCTCAGGAGCACAAAAGCTGACGTTTCGGGCCTAGACCGCCTCTCTGATGAAGGGTCTGGGCCTGAAACGTCAGCTTTTGTGCTCCTGAGATGCTGCTTGGCCTGCTGTGTTCATCCGGCTCCACACCTTGTTATCTTGGCTATGTGTTGGACCTTGCTTTGTAATGTTCCTATGAAGTAACTTGGGGCCTTTGATTATGTTAAAGCTGTTATGTAGATAATTGTTGTCACTGTTGATACATTACCTTACATTTAATTTTGGAATTGCTAACTCACTGTCTATGTTTCCAACAATATTTGGTATTTAATATTTGCTATATACAGAACAAAGTGATCATTTAATGCAATTAAAACTGAGATTGTTGCAAATTTGAAAAGAATTGCATTTGTGCAGAATTTACACCACAAAACATAAAGATCTCTCAAACAGAACCAAAGAATTAATTTTGATTAGTAGTGAGTAAAAGCAAAGTACTGTGGAAGCTGGAGATCTGCAAAAAACAGAAAGTGTTGGAGAAACAAAGCAGTTTTGGCAACTTTATTGAAATAAAAATGATGTTATTGCAGTTGAGAGGATACAGAAGAAATGCACCAGGATGATATCTGGCCTGGAGTGATTTACCTATGAAGAGAGACTAGATAAATTGGAACTATTCCCTTTATAGCTGAGGAAAGATCTGATTGAGGTATACCAAGTTCAGAGGGATACAGACAGGGAATAGGGAGAAACATTTCTCCTTAGTTCAGGGATCAATAGCTCAGGAGTGAAATTTTAAGAAAAAGGACCAGGAGGTTTGGACGGGATTTGAGGAAACATTTTCACACAGAACTCTGAGAGTTTCTGGAAGCCACTGTCTAAAAGAGTGGTAGAGACAGGAACACTCAAGATATTTAAGAACTATTCAGATGAGCTCTTGAAGTGCTATTGCATACAAGGCTATGGACTAAATGCTCAAAAATGGATTTAGAATTAGATGGATATTTGATAACTTGGGCAGACACGACAGGTCAAAGGACCTCTTTCCATGCTGTTAAAAACTTTGACTCTTGTGCAGAAAATGCTGCAGAAACTCAAGAGATCTGGCTCTGTCTACAGAGAGAGAAAACCAGTTAACTTTCCAGTCCTGTATTACTGTTTCGAACTGGCAGTATTTCTAACCTTCTTCAAAAGAACAGTTACATTGGTCTCTAAATGTTTCCTCTGGATCTCTCTCCACTGGTGCTACCAGGACTGCTGAGTATCTCTTGCATTTTGCTTTTGTTTTCCAAGAGAAGTCAAATAAGGTTGTGATTGCTGGTGTCTGGCATACAAGAAAGCTGGACGATCTTTATTGAGGAGTGCTGGGGAGAGAAGCAGCATCTTTTCCATTCACTTATCAGCATAGGGAACGCAGGGGTTTCCCAGCCATTCAAATTTTGGAAATTCACAGGGCTGCCAGCAGATCCATTGAAACAGAGGCATCGATTCAGATGCAAAATTCACTGGGTAGTAGCCTAGTGGTATTAACACTGGACTGTTAATCAAGTAATGTTCTGGGGACCTGAGTTCAAATCCCACCACAGCAGTTGGTGGAGAATTTGAATTCAAGAAAAAATCTGGAATTAAGTGTGCAATGATGACCATACATCCATTGCCAATTGTCAGGAAAAACACATCTGGTTCACTAGTGGCCTTTAGGGAACCAAACTGCCATCCTGACCTGATCTGGATGACATGAGGTTCCATACCTGCTGTAATGTAGTTGACTCTGAACTGCCCTCTGGGCAATTAGGGATGGGCAATAAGTACTAGCCTAGTTGGCAATGCCCTCATCCCTTGGATGAGTTTTTAAAAAGTAACCCATAGTTGTTAATCACAAAAATAAAACAAAGAACTGCGAATGATGTAAATCTGAAGCAAAAACAGAAATTTCTGGGGAAACTTAGCTGGTCCGGCAGTATCTGTGGAGAGAGAGAAAGAGAGCAGAGGTAACCTTTTGAGTCCAGAGGCTGTTCTGATGGAGGCTCATCAGACCCAAAACATCAACCCATCTTCCCCCTGCCACCCCGCTCAGATGCTGCCAGACCTGCTGAGTTCCTCCAGCAATTTCTGTTCTTGGCTCTTCTTTAGAGCTCTGCAGTCTGTCGTGTTCTTCAAACCTGCCGGGCCTTTCGTAAACAGTGATAATGGGAACTGCAGATGCTGGAGAATCCGAGATAATAAAGTGTGGAGCTGGATGAACACAGCAGGCCAAGCAGCATCTCAGGAGCACAAAAGCTCTTGGCCTTTCGTAAACAGTTTGCTTCGTGGCGGCGCGGTGCGGTTTTCCATGCGGTTTCCTTGTGTAGGGGGCGGGAAAGAGCGCTGAGAGCGAGACGCAGTCCCCCGGCTGTGAGAATCACCGCCTCTGCCGGCCGGAGCGTCCTTGGTCGGCCCTGGCAACCGTCGCTCACGGGCCTCTGTTTGCGTCACTCGCCCCGCCCCCCCATACGGCAGACCTGTGCCCCCGCCTCCTTCCGCGCAGCCGCTCGACCCCGATTGGCGGGCTCCTTTGATGGATGTGGGCGAAGGGCGCACCTGGAGCAAGGGGCGGGGCTTGAAGCTCACAATAGCGCTGGAGCCGGGACTGCTCTGTTACTGTGACTGCAACAACGTTCCACCTGCCTTCAGGAGCTGAGCTACCTCCACACAGTGAGTCCCAGTCCACTCTCGCTGCAGAATCTTTCGCAGCTTTAGCGAGGGCGATGCTGATCTCAGGATACCGTCGTGTATTAGTTTCCCGGGACCCAGTTTGACAATTGTTCCAGTGAAACTTTTCTCTCTCTCTCGGGCTTGTGCGATAGTTCGGGTCCCTGTAAGGGTTTTGGGGCAGGTTGAAAATTGCGGCGTTTGAAGGCGATTATTTGCCTAAAAGTAGTGTGCAAAGGGAAGGGAGGCGGGTGGAGAAACAGCAGGCGCTGGGTCATGGTGCTTATTTAACGAGTCGGCGTTGGCACGATGGCCCGGAGCACTTCTGTGATTCTGCTCTTTGCATCTAAGATCCTGGGACTCTGTCTGGTAATTTAGTCTCACGCCAATCCTCCTTGGATAGGCATCATAGTTTAATGACGGGTTTATTGTATATGAAGTAAAATTTATGGTTATTTGCTCTTGTTTCACCGAGCAGCTCCCTCTTAAAAAAAAGGGTTAGTTTTCTAGGAGCTTACTGGGAGAAGTAACTTAGTTATACAGACTGCAGTTAATCCGAAGCGTTTTGTTTTTTTCACTAGTGATATTGAACGAATATTGCGCGAGTAAATTTACATGTTGAAAACGGTTCTAAAACATTTTTAAAAACCAAAAGAACTGCGGATACTGTAAATTAGGAGCAAAAACAAAGTTGCTGGTAAAGCTCAGCCGGTCTGTCAGCATCTGTGGAGGAGAAAATAGAGTTAACGTTTCGGGTCCCGGTGACCCTTCCTCAGAACTGATGGTGGATGGGAAAACGTCAGTTTATATGCAGAAAATAGGGAGGTGGGTGGGGAGGCAGTAAACGAGAGGATAGAGCCCAAAGGGAGAGAAAGACAGTTGGACAGACGAAGGAGTTGCTAACGATCAGGCTGGGAGGGTGAATAGTTGTTAATGGGGACTGTTAGTGACTAACAACATGAGGTGTGTAGTGGCAGGCTGTGTGGTAACAAGGCCTGGTGTGTGGGGTGGTGTGGGGCTGCTGGTACATGAGGGAGCTTAGACCCTAAAATTATTGAACTCAGTACTGAGTCCGGAGGGCTGGAGGATACCCAAGCGGAAGATGAGGTGTTGTTCCTCCAGCTTGCGTTGGGCTTCACTGGAACACTGTAGCCAGTCGGAGACAGAGATGGCCTGGGAGCAGGGTGGTGCATTGAAGTGGCAGGCAACAGGTAGTTCAGGGTCTTTTTTGCGAGCAGAACGTAGATGTTTTGCAAAGCGGTCGCCAAGTCTACGCTTCATTTCCCCAATGTAGAGGAGACCACATTGTGAGTAGCGAACGCAGTAGACTAGATTGTGGGAAGTGCAGGTGAAGTGTTGCTTCGCCTGGAAGGTATGTTTGGGCCCTTGGATGCTGGGGAGGGAGGAGGTAGATGGGCAGGTGTTGCACCTTCGCCAGTTATGGGAGAAGGGGCTGTGGGGAGGTGTTGGGGGTGAAGGAAGTATGGACCAGGGTGTCCTGGAATGAACAGTCCCTGTGGAAGGTGGACATGGGAGGGGTGGGGTGGGGAAGATCTGTTGGTGGTGGCATCTTGTGGAGATGGCAGAAATGGCATCTGATGATCTTCTGGATGTGGATGCTGGTGGGATGGTAGGTGAGGATAAAGGGAACCCTATTGCTGTTGCAGGAGGGAAGAGAAGGGGTGAGGGCAGAAGTGCGGGGGAATGGTCAGACCTGATTGAGGGCCCTGTTGGCAATGGAGCTGGGGAATCCTCAGTTGAGGAAGAAGGTGGACATGTTGGAGGCTCTCTTGTTGAAGTTGGCGTCATCTGAACATATGTGATGGAGACAGAGGAACTGAGAGAATGGGATGGAGTTTTTTCAGGAAGTGGGGTGTGAGGATGTGTTGTCCAGGCAGCTGTGGGAGTTGGTTGGTTTGTAATAGATATTAGTGGCCACTCTATCCCCAGAAATGGAAAGGGAAATGTTGAGGAAGGGTAGGGAGGAGTCAGAGGTAGACCAGGCGAAAGTGAGGGCACGGTGGAAATTGAAGGCAATTTTAATACAATTCTAAAACATTTTTGGAGCAATAGACACATGGCTGTTAACAGTGAAAAGTAGACACTGTGGTTAAGTCTCCTGCCAGCCCAAGTTTAAACATAAAAAATCACAAGGACTGCAGATGCTGTAAATCAGGAACAAACAGGTTCTGAGGAAAGGTCACTGGACCCAAAACATTAACTCTGAATTCTCCTCCACAGCTGCTGCCAGACCTGCTGAGCTTTTCCAGCAGGTTTTTGTGCCAAGTTTAAACATTTTTATTTCTCAAAGCAGTTCAGTATCCTTGAGGATTGACATTTACCTTTCTCATTATAGCACACTCATTCTCATAGAAGTCTAATGTGGTAAATACCCTATTAAGATTCCACCCAAAATGTTTCAAAGTGCTCTGGGCAATCAAGCATCAACTTGTATTTTACAGTTAAATGCAAGTATGGCCTAATGAATTCCAACAAAGCTGGATGGCATCTGTGTACCAAGCTGTATAGTGGTAACTTTGCAGCTACATGGAGTGGACATGCTTTTGTCTGCAATTTGCTCAACTGCGATGAGTTCTGAAGTCTTTTTTGTGTTCAGGTGGGCAGAAGGTGTTGGGTAGAGGCAGACCTCTTACCATTGGGGAAATATGGTCCTGTGGCAGGGGGTGCAGGGGAAGGGGGAGAAGAGTGCAGCTCCACATTGAAACAACTAGTTCAAACGGCAGCATAAATGGCTTTCCACTGCCAGGCTCATAGGGGCAGAGCGTGGCAAATTTCAGAGAACAGGAAGGAACACGAATGTTTTGTTTTCGTATTTATTCAAGCCTAATCTTTTCTCTTGCCCTGTTTTATTTTGTATGCATGTTGTTGATGTACCATATGAAATACTGAAAATTAATATATTTTCACATATCCCCAAAATAACTAAACTTGAGATCCTGTGGATCCTTGAATTTTCCAAGTGCCTTTTGAGTCCTGTGATCAATTTGTTGCAGTCGGTTCAGTTCTATTTTTGAGTATTTAAACTTCTTACGTGAATAAGATTTGTAAAATTACTTTCTCTTTTGCTTTCTCCACTAACAAGCACCGTTTTATTACAATTGTAATGTTGAGTCAGCTATATTGCTAACAGAATTCATTCTCAAGAGCACACAGACTGGCTGCTGAATCAAGTTACGCAGCACAAGATCTACTCCTCGAAAGTGAATGTTATCAAAGCAGTCTTAATATTATCAAGATCCTCATTGATGTAATTCTGTACTATACTGTATCTGTGACTATTATAAATGGAAGTACTTGAAACATGGTCAAATGAACACAGATTATATATTTTCAGTTATGTAGAGTAGCTGTTTATTCGGTAACAATTTGCATCAGCAAATAACAACTTGTATTTCTGTAGTATCTGAATGGAACGAAAGCCTTCAGGCTTCACAAGAGCATTTTCAGACAAAGTTGGAAACCAAGCTGCATATACAAGGACAGATAACCAAACACTGTCTCTAAGAGAGAAATTTTAAGAGAATTCTTAAAGGAGGAGAGTGAGGCAGGGAGGAGTAAAGATGGAGTTCCAGAGCGTTGAGAACATAGACAACTGAAGGTTTGGCTACTATTGGTGGCACAAGTCAAAATACGATGCATACCTTGACAAAATTAGGAGAGCAGTGAGATCTTAAAGGGTTGCAGGGCTGAAGAAGGTTACAAAAATAGGAAGAAGGCAAGCGGTGGAAGGATTAAAAGTGAAACTGAGGAGTCAGTGTAGGTGAGTGAGCCTATGCTTATGATGGTAAACAGGACATGAAATGAATTACAGCGTGGACTGTGTTACTGTGGAGAAAGAAATGGAGTCTTGAGAATGGAGAGAAGTAAATTTTGATGTTTTTAAAACAGTTCACAATACCGAAGAGGAACTTCGGGAGGTCTTAGAGAATATAATAGTGGATAAATCTCTGAGACCTAATTTAATGTATCACAAAATGTTGTGGGAAATAAGGGAGGAAATTATGAGACCCCTTGCAGAAATATTTGCATCATCTACAACTATCGATGAGGTGCCTGATGACGACAGGGTGGCTAATTTTGTAACTTTTTTGTTTGAGAGGTTGTTAGGAGAAACCGGGAAATTATAGACCTGCAAGCCTGCCTTGGGTTGTGTGTAAATTGTTTGAGGTGATTATAAAATATAGGAATTATGGGCATTTAGAGGTGAAAATTGATTGGGGTAGTCAGCATGGTTTTGTGTGAGGAAAATGCTCTCTCCCAAACTTGAGTTTTTGAGGAAGTTACCAAAAAGAAGAGAAGTTGACATTGTTTATTTGGATTTTAGTAAAGCCTTTATCAAGGTTCTGCATGGTGGACTAATTAGTCAAGTTAGATCACATGGGATTCAGGGTGAGCTTGCTGGTTGGATATATAATTGGCTTAACGGCAAGATACAGTAATGATGGAGGAAATAGCAAGAACTGCAGATGCTGGAGTCAGAGTGAATACAGTGTGAAACTGGAGGAACACAGCAGGTCAGGCAGCATCAGAGGAGCAGGAAAGTCAATGTTTTGGGCCTAGACCCTTCTTCAGGACTGATGGTGGAGGGTTGCCTTTCAGACTGGAGGCCTGTCACTAGTGATGTTTCACAGGGATTGGGCCTGGGTCCTCTTTTGTTATCATTTATGTAAATGATTTGGTGAGAATATAGAAGGCGTGGTTTGTAAGTTTGTGGATGACACCAAAATTGGTGGCATGGTAGACATTGAAGAAAGTTTTCTAAGACTACAAAAGGATCTTGATCAATGGGCTGAGAAATGGCAGATGGATATATGTAAGAGGTTGCATTTTGGTATAACAAATCAGGGTACGGCTTACACAGTCATTGATAGGGCCTTGGGTAGTATTGTAGAACAGAGGGACCGAGGCGTGCTGGTACATAATTCATTAAAGTTTGTGTCACGTGTAGACAGGATGGTTAAAAAGGTGTTTGGCACGCTTGCCTTCATTGCACAGTCTTTTGAGTATAGAAGTTAGGACATTATGTTGAGGTTGTACTAGATGTTGGAGAGGCTTCTTCTGGAGTGTTATGTCCCATTCTGAATGCCCAGTTGTAGGAAGGAGACTATCAAGCTCGAGACGGTTCAGAAGCGATTCACCAGGATGTTGCCAGGTATGAAAGATTTGAGTTATAAAGGAAGGTTGGATAGGCTGGGACCTTTTTCACTGGAGTGTACGAGTTTGAGGGGTAACCTGATCGGAGTTTACAAAATAAGAGGGTGGTATAAATAGAGTTGATGGTAGTTGCCTTTTCCCTAGGACGGGGAATTTCAAGATAAGTGGGAGGAGAGCGATTTTTAAAAAAGACATGAGGCAGATTTTTTGCACAGAGGGTGGTTCATGTGTGGAATGAACTTCAGAATGAAGTGGTTGATGTGAGTACAGTAGCAATGTTTAGAAGGCATTTGGATGGATATATGAATAGGAAAGGTTTGGAGGGATATGGGCCAGGACCAGGCAGGTGGGACTAGTTTAGTTTGGGATTATGGTTGCCATAGACAGAATGCACCAAAGGTCTCTTTCAGTTCTGTGACTGATGACTCTTTGTTGCGGTAGGCCCTTTAGATATGCAATCAGGTGTGTGCTTTTTTCTTTGTAGTTGGCTAATATGCATATTATTTCAGCAAACACTGCATTTTTGTCGTTTGACAGTTTAGTGGACAGCTCCCATGCATAAAACATAAAAGCAACAGAGAGCTGTTCTTCTATAATATAGAATAGGTGAACTGGCATAGTCAGGGAATCAAAGCATAGTTGGTGACATATATCTAAAACCGTTCTTATGGTGTTAGTTGAATGATTTACATTTGGCACCAATGATGAATAGCAACTTGAAGTTTTGAGTGATACTGAATGTTATCTTGTTTTTGTGCATCAATGTCTGTGGACATTCCATTAATGAATGGAATTGATTGCACTCTGTTTGAGAGCTGAGTAGCTTTACCATGTATGGGCTGGCAAACTGATGGAGAATGAACCTGGTTACCTACAGTGGGCACTGTGCTATTGTTCTAGTTGAGGCTTACCCCAAAACAAAATGGGTCAACAGTCTGGCAATGAGTGTTGAAGTAGGTTATCTGCTGCAGCAAGTTAAAGTGCATTGAAGGTGTGCAGAGAAATTTAAAATTGAGTTAGTTACCATGTAGACATTTTCTCCAGACATTGCCAGGTTGATTTTCAGCATATTGATACCCTTGCACCAGTAAACAGTAATGAGGAAGATGGAGGTCATTATTGGAAACTCCTCCAATGGGGATTAGAGGCCTGTTTGCTTAACTGAGGCAGAAGCGATGCAACTCACAGTTGTGAAAAGAAAAATAACGTGTAAAATCCTAAGATCTTGGTTTTAAAGGTCATGGAATAAATTCAGCTGGATGTTTGTATATCATTGAGCATAACACAACTGTCATGAAATTTTGGGATTAATTTTCTTCTGCCTCTTTCAGAGAATGAATTTGAATTTGTTCAAAACATCCCACTCAGATAATCCTACTGCTGTTTGAGTTAAAAGATGTTTTTATTTTCAATTTTCTAAAACATGGATTATGAATAAAATATTTTAAGTTTGAAAGGGAACCTTTTTCTGTGCTAGAGCCTAATTTGAAACAATGGCAACTCGTTCTAAAACATTAGATTTCATTGATATTCTACATAGTCTCACCAGAAATTGAATCTTCCAGGTTTTCAAAGGAGATTTTGTTTTGTGATTCATTCAAGTGGTAAATATGTGGGGATCTGGTAACCGTCTATGATCTGTATTTGTCTTCTTCCAGCCTTTCATTGGTGAGTATCTTGAGAAGGTTAGGATTCACGAACAAGATTTGACATCTCTTGGATTTAAGAGCTCCAGAGGAAGTCCTGATCTAATCTAGTTTAGCTAAGATCGTACCAGTAAGCAGGACTTCGTTGTCATTTCTGTATTGCTCTATTTCCATTTCAGCAGCCAGCCACCTGAGCAGGCAAGCTAGTGAGAGAAACCCAAAACCACAGTTTGACCAAAGTCTGTCCCCAGGAGTTAGAAGAACACTGTGGACTTGGTAGAGTAAGGGTGGAGGCTGCATTTGTCAGAGCCAGGCGGTCATGAGTGAGGGTTGAAAAGGTTGTGGCTTGAGACTTCTTTCTGAAGGTCCTGGTTCTGTGGTGTTCACTAGTGGACATAGAACATAGAATGCTATGATACTGAGATGCTGAATCAATTTAAGGAGATAGACAGCCATATTTTTAATTAGTGATGGGTCAAAGAATTATTGAGAGTGGGCAGGAAAGTGGAGGTGAAGCCAAGATGAGAGCAGCCATAATTGTCTCAAATGGCAGAGCAAGGTCGAGAGATTGAATTGCCTACTTCTGCTCCTAGTTCTCTTATGTTTGTACATTCTTATGATGGCACTGATGGGTTTGGTACGTTCAAGCCAGGCAGTTGGGATCACATCTTGGACTCAATTAGGGTCCAGTCACATATTGGGATACAGCTCACCACTGGGGTTGAGTGGCTGGACATATTCAGCTGATTGTGATTGCAGGCTGACTGTTTACTAAGGGCCTTGGGAGGGAACTCCAGCTCATCTTGTCTTGCAAAGAATGCTCTTTTAAAAAGTACACACTTCTGTAGCTAGCTATTTCTGTCTCCATTTTGCCAACACATTTCCTGACACCAGTAGTACTTAAATTAAAGCAGGTGACTCCATTGCACCGGGGATTCAAATTAAATATTAAATTCCATGTCACCTGTCCAAAACAGGATGTCTGTCTGCCATACAACTTGCTGTTGGAAAAAGTAAAGCATGAGGCAGGTTTGCAATGAGTTTGGTACATGTTTCCCAATTCTCAACTTATCAATCTTATCCCTCTTGTTGTGGAAGAATAATGCTGAACTCATTGTTTCCACAGTCAGTCCCAGAGCAAGCTATTAGCATTGGCAGCCTTTGCATTACTTAGACTTTTTTTCCCCACATGTAATCCAGTGCATCAATGAGATGATGATGCTGCAGCTTTTTTGCAAACTAGCTCTGGCCCTTTCACAAGATAATCACTGATTACAGATCTGAATTTACAACACTAACCAAACTGAGTTATATTGTGTTAGCAAAATGTGAGGCTGGATGAACACAGCAGGCCAAGCAGCATTTCAGGAGCACAAGAGCTGACGTTTCGGGCCTCGACCCTTCATCAGAGGGTTATATTGTGTGTTTCTGTAAGTGCAATGGAAAGAGAACTAGATCACGAAGTATGACTAATTTTCACTCAGGTGTCAAATCAGTTGGATCAAAACTATATTGTGGATTAAATGTGCATATGTAAATTAATCACTTGCATGAAAGTACTTTCTCTCCATCAAAGTATCTAATTAGGTTTATGTGTTAGGTGAAGATACACAAAGATAAAAGATCAGTAAGAAGAGCTGTGGTGAAATGTTTGTTATTTGAGGTTTTGAAGTACATGGACTGTGTTTTATCAGAACTCTACACTAAGTCAATAGTAATATGGTACCTGAATACCCCACAGATAAATAACGGAGTATTCCAAGATAATAAAATGTGAGGCTGGATGAACACAGCAGGCCAAGCAGCATCTCAGGAGCACAAAAGCTGACGTTTCGGGCCTACACCCTTCATCAGAGAGGGGGATGGGGTGAGGGTTCTGGAATAAATAGGGAGAGAGGGGGAGGCGGACCGAAATAACGGAGTAGTTGACTTGCTGATATTGCTATACAGCTGAAACTCTGTGTGGCCACCAGTTCTTCTGCAATCAGCTTCCTGACTATAAAGGAGCTGATGGTTTTGACTTCAGCCTACCAACCTTTTAAACATCATCCAATATCTACATGATTAACAATCTGGTAATGTGAGCAATTAGTAAATGAAGAATTTATCAACTTGTGCTTTATATTGTGTGTTTCTGTAAATGCATTGGAAAGAAACTAGATCACTAAGCATGATTAATTTTCACTTGAATATTGATCAAAGTTTTCCAGCTTGGAATGCTAGTGAAAAGATATCTTAGGGATAAAATGTAGATGTTTTGCAGAACTAGAGAAAGTTGTGCAGTCAGTTCCCAGAGCATTATTATTTGGTGCAGTGCCTTGTTATTGGTAAATTGCATGTTCCGGTTTTATCTTTATGGTTTGGTATTTTTAAGCTCCCAGACTTGGTGCTGCAATTAAAAATGCTGAGCACGCTAGTGTGAAAATATTATGGTAACCAATAAAACTGACTCTTCATCTGGGAACAAACTTTGCCTGGAGATTGAATTTATCAACGAATACTCAAATAATGATAGTGTCTGTTTCATGTTTTACTTGTATTTGAACTGTTTATATATATTTAACTAAGTACATTGAGGAATATGGAGAAATGTTGGTAATTTCAAGTAAGGTGCATACCTTAATTTAGTTGGATTGAAATACTTAGAACAGTGCAGCACAGTACAGGCCCTTCTGCCCACGATGCCATGCCGCACGTTTACCCTAATCCTAAGGTCTATCTAACCTCCACCCCTACCTTATACTATCATCCATATGCTTATCTAATAGCTGCTTAAATGCCCCTAATGAGGCCGACTCCACTACCCTCTCCAGTATTGCATTTCACACCCCTACCATTCTGAGTAAAGAACCTACCTCTGACGCCTCCCCTATATCTACCTCCACTCTCTTTAAAACTATGCCCCCTCATAATAGCTACCTCCACCCTAGGAAAAAGTTTCTGGCTGTCCACTCTATCTATACCTCTGATCATTTTGCACACCTCTATCAAGTCATCTCTCATCCTCCATCATTCTAAAGAGAAAAGTCCTAGCTCTATGTAGCCTGCAAACATGTCACTTTGGAGTCCAATTTCAGCTATTCAAGCTTGCTGGACAACTAGCCAAGATGATTCTCTTGAAGTAATTTTGCATGCTATTGATGGTGCTTGTGCCCCCATATTTCTATAACAAAGGAGCAGTCACAGTCAGATCTGACTAATATGGCAGCTCTACAATATTAATTCTGCTCATACCTTTGTAATGGTAGGATCTGAGGATGTGCAAGATGTTAATTTGAAATTGGTCCTGACTATTGCTTAATGATGTATTGCAGGATATTGCTAAAAGAGACGCCAAGATTGAAATGCAAGAAAATCAAATTTAGAAAGGGAAGAACAATTCATATAGGACGAGAAGAGGGTGCTTGGATGGCGCAATAATGCTTAGCATGAAGGTGCAGTGGAAACAACTAAGTTCTTTAGTTAACTGATTGAGTTCAAGCCATGCAACTTGACCGTAGTCAGGATTGCCATGGGAATACGGTATAGTTTGGCTGACTCTCTGATGTTTTCTCAGTTTAAAAAAAAAGGGTGGAATGCGGGGCTTGTTTTGTTTTGCCTACAAGATATTAAGGTAATGCATTGCTGGCTTCTCAGGTGCCCTTGGGCAGCTGATATAACAAATTCCAATCGGATGCATCAGGCATATTTTGAGTGACAGTCCTGTTCCTCCCTGATGTTAGCAGCTGACTGTCCAATTTATCTTGGAGAAAATACACCTGTGCGGTTTACTCCTGCATTGTAACACGTGAGATTGATTTGGATGTGTGGTGGATCTCCAAGCTTCAGGTTCCATGGGTTATGCCAGTATAATATGATTCTGACAACTTAAGGACATGAGTTGATACTGCCACTTGCAAAAGTGGAGACGCTTGCTGGGTAATAGCACAACTTTGGCATTAAAAAGTACCTTTGGAATAGAACATGAACAAGATTTAACAATATAACTGGTGTTTGTTGTGATGCTCATGATTGTTAAGTTCTACCATGTGTAAAAACCTGCATGTTACTGATGGATTTACAGTTTTATTTCCACTAAAATGGCTGGTGAATTCAAAATCTTTACTACTTGTTTTCTTTCTGGCTGTTCACACAAAGTTATAACTTCTTACAATGTCATCTGTGGCTGAATGGTGTCACTCTAGCTTGAGCCAGAAGGTTGTGCATTCAGAGGATTGAACATTAAACTGCAGGCGGAAACAGGTGTACTGCACTATCAAAGGTTCTGTGTTTTAGGTGAGGAATTCAATTGAGATGATCTCTGATTCAAAAACCCAATTCAAAAAGCTTTTACCTCTCTCTACACCAACAGCACTTGAACAAGGTAGCTGATCACTGTTATCTTTGTGGGATTTTTCTCTCCACATGTGATCGACACTTTCTACACAACAATGGAAGTGCTTCTTTAACTATATAGCACTTCGGGATGGCTTGAGATTATGCAAGACACTGTACAGACATTTTTTCTCTTTTTGCCTGGATTTCTCAATGCAAAGCAGAACAAGCTATTTTCAAAACATGTCAACAACTTGACATGAAGTTACCATTCAGAGCAAAGTTTTCTTCAAATCTTTGCTCTGATTCAATATCATGCTTTGGAAATGTATTTTAGTATGCAGTATAAAATGAGCCACGTTGTCAATGTCTTCAATGTGAGCAAAACTATTACTTATTTTGCTAATATCTGGATCAGAAGGAATTATTTAAATAAATGTAACAGGTTCTGAATTGTAACAAATGTTACTTGTCAGAGATGCAGATGTTATGAACCAACGACATTCTTTAACTATTCTCATTTCCTGTCCTTGAAGTATTGTGACCACTGATTTGTTCCAACCTTGCTTTCTGTTGTCCATTTGATAGAGTAAATCTGTAACCAGTACACACTGCGACAGTTTTGTTTATTATTTCAGTAAAGCAATGCACTGTGGCATTCAGTTGCTGGCACTTTCTAATTTACCTTCTCTCTCCCAAGCACAAGGGAGTTGGGATAATTATTGGCCTTGAAATTAAGGACACAAACATGTAGCTTGTATATCATGATTTTGTGCACGTGCTAACTTCAGCCAATTCTGTGCCGCCACCAATACCTCTACTGTCTCTTTGTCATCCTATTTCTTGCCCCATTTTTATTTATGATTAAGCTACAATTTCCTTTGGAAAAACTGGACCCTTTTGGAGGCTCCATATCTTTAGAACCCCATCCCTGCCTTGATCATGATATTCTGTTGAATGAAATTCTTAATGACTACAGTGTCCTGCCTGATTCCAGAGTGATTTTCCCCCCCCCCACCCAACTTCATGTCCTGTTTGTCATTAAATCTGGGAAGGTCATAGGTAGAGGCCAGGAAAATCCCCAGAAACACTTGGCAAAGTACAGGTACAGTCAACCATTGTTGCACTCTTCACAGTGACATTGGTGGAATGAAGCCTACAGCATAGAGTCATATAGCACAAAAACAGACCCTTTGGCCCAGCCAGTGTTGGTTTGCCAAGAGGAAAATTTGGGGGAAATTGCAGAAATTTCAAGTTCAAGCTTTTTGATATGACCTATTTACTGCAGAAATTTACAATTATGATAGTCACAACTTTTTGAGAGTGCAGCATATCAGCTGAGTGAGAATTGAACTTATTGCTTCCGATTTTAGTGTACAGGGTTAATGTCAACATTAAAATAGATTGTTTTACATTGTCGTAGGGAAAGGATGTATGATCACATGACTATTAGAGGATGGCCGTCTCTATCAGCCTCAAGGGGGAAAAGGGAAAAGTAAAGTCTTGGACCTGTATATAGTTAGCATTTATCATGTTTAAGTTAAAAGGTCATGTTTGACCCTGCATGAAGAAGTCTGCAATACTGACTAACGCCTTTCCTAAATCCATCTGTAGTGTAACTAATTCTGTAGAACTACTTGGTCAGTTTTATTTTAAACATGGGATTGAAAGCTCTGCTAGCTCAACTTGTTGAGATTGTGAGTTGCTGAATCTCTGGAGTTGCTGTAGGCCGGGACGTTAGATGCCTTCAAGGCAGAGATCGACAAATTCTTGATCTCACAAGGAATCAAGGGCTACGGGGAGTGTGCAGGGAAGTGGAGTTGAAATACCCATCAGCAATGATTTAAATGGCGGAGTGGACTTGATAGGCCAAATGGCCTTACTTCCACTCCTATGTCTTATGGTTTTATGGATTAGATGGCCCTGGGCTCGATGTCTGATCCAACCCTGTTGGTTAGCTGGTTGATAATGGGA
Organism: Stegostoma tigrinum; assembly: GCF_030684315.1. Classification (NCBI taxonomy): domain Eukaryota; kingdom Metazoa; phylum Chordata; class Chondrichthyes; order Orectolobiformes; family Stegostomatidae; genus Stegostoma; species Stegostoma tigrinum. Next base: position 73,363,700 of record NC_081367.1, on the reverse strand, counting down.
GTGCTGTAATTGATCTTCATGCCTTGGGTTTGGAAAAAGAAAAATCGTTCAGGGTTCCTGTTCCTGTTTACTGCCCGTCGAGTGAAGATGTTTATGCCTTGAGCTTTCCTCTGCCAAAAAGTCCATTGATCATTCCTTTTACTTGAAACAATTTGGATTTGTTTGGACTAAGAGGATGTTATATTTGTATTGCAAATTCAATAAGTCATTTTGATTTGTAAGTGACCTGGTGTAAAGCTACATTTAAGTCCTTGGAATCGTAAATGGATGATGGTAGAATAAGCGTTAATATTGTAGAGGTTGAAAGTATTGACAATTTTTTTTTATACTGTGCACTGGAAATTTGAAATAAAAACAGAAATTTCTGCAAATTTAGGTCTGGCTGCGTTCCTGGAGAGAGAAACAGAACTACTGCTTCAGGTCAACAAAGTGTGAAGCTGGATGAATACAGCAGGCCAAGCAGCATCTTAGGAGCTCAAAAGCTGACGTTTCGGGCCTAGACCCTTTTTCTGATGAAGGGTCTAGGCCCGAAACGTCAGCTTTTGTGCTCCTGAGATGCTGCTTGGCCTGCTGTGTTCATCCAGCTCCACACTTTGTGTTGGATTCTCCAGCATCTGCAGTTCCCATTATCACTGCTTCACATCAATTATCTTTCATCAGATTTGATGCTGAAGAACAGAAGAATTTAGGGTGCAGGTACCCAGAATGTTAATGGCAGCTTCTCTCACTCGGTTTTGGGCAGGAGCTATATCTTATGACGTTGTTTAGATGTAGTTTAGTTTTGTGAAATTGCATTAGTGCACAGGGAGTCTTCTGGCTGACTTCCCTGATTTGGCAGACACTCATTTAGAAATGATAATTGGTGATCTTTTGTGGCTCATTGAGCACAGAGAAGGGATAAGATGCCAGGTGTTCCATCTTGGGTCACATTTCAGGTGTAATATCTGTCAGCTGCATGTCCTCCATCTGTATTGCGTGCTGAGGTAGTGGGCAGTTTACAGTCGGTAGGATTGTGTTCCCTTTTTAAAAGGGTCATTAATGAAACTGCTGGCAGCAAGCTTATTTCATAGATAATGGGAATTGCAGATGCTGGAGAATCCGAGATAACGAAGTGTGGAGCTGAATGAACACAGCAGGCCAAGCAGCATCTCAGGAGCACTAAAGCTTATTTCATAAGTGGTTTGTTCAGATATAGTCCATGCTTTTCAAGATCTAATAATTATGGATTACACTACTTCACTTCCTCAGGATTGAGGACAGCTTGCTTCCGTTCCAATTTGATGGGTTCTGAGTTGGCTGATAAATCTGAAGCGTCACTTCCATGTACTACCATGTATAGGGCAGGTGATGCTTGAAGGGTTGGGTAGGTTGGTTGTTTAGAAGAATGTGCAATCTTTTTGACACCTCCACTTCACCCTTCTGCATTCCCAAAAAAGTCTCAGGTGTATCTGGGGACTTGCTGGATGAGTCTTTCCCATTTTGACTACTCACAAGCAAGCAGGTCCCATGAATTGGCAGGGGTGCTTTGAGAACGCACCTAAAGTACTACTTCGGAATCCTCTGCTGTGATCAGGTTTGAAGATGAGTGCTTACCTGGGAAGTCGATCAGGCACACTAATGATTTTGTCTGATTAGCTGGGGAAATCAGCTTGCTGCTGTCGTACTGCCTTTTTTGCTGCCAGATTTGGAGGATAATGTCTGGCCACTGCTGGTGGTATTTCTCTCTCTCTCTCTTTTTAGAGTACCCGCTCTATGGGGCAGTTGGTGGTGTTATTGGCACTGGATCCAGAGGCTAATACTAACGGGGCATGGGTTTGAATCAGCCATGATAAATGGTGAAATTGAAATTCAATGAATATATCTGACATTAGTCGGGGGGAGGAATGCTCACCTAATGGTAACCAGACACCATTGACTGTTTTTTTAAAAAAAAATCATGTGGTTTGTGAATTGGGAAAATCTGCCATCCTCACCTGGTATGGCTAGACTGACTCGTAACTACCATTCGAAATGGCCCTACCGAGTCACTCAGTTCTGGAGCAATTAGGGATGGAACACTCTTATAGAACATAGAACATAGAAACGTACAGCACAGTACAGGCCCTTCGGCCCACGATGTTGTGCTGTGGAATATTCCTAATCCAAAAACAAAATAACCTAACCTACATTCCCCTCAATTCACTGCTGTCCATGTGCATGTCCAGCAGTTGCTTAAATGTCACTAATGACTCCGCTTCCACAACTACCACTGGTAAACTATTCCATGCGCTCACAACTCTCTGGGTGAAGAACCTCCCTCTGACATCTCCTCTATACCTTCCTCCTAACACCTTAAAACCATGACCCCTCGTGGCAGTCAATCCTGCCCTGGGGAAAAGTCTCAAGGAAGAATAAGAGCCCGGGGATCACTGCAGCCCACTAAACCGTGATCTTCATCTCTGTTTGAGATCTTGTCCTCAAACACTCTTTCCTGCAGATTGTCAAAGGCTGAGCTGGCATGTTGGAGGTCTGTTCCTGCCTTAATGGAGAGAACGCTCACATGATGGGGAAGAGGGTGTTGCTGTGGGTAGGAACGGTTGCGTTGTGATCTATCTGGAAGAGGACCTGCTTGTCTGGGTGCTCAGCGAAAGGCCCATTTGCTTTTTAGATTGGGAGAAGGAGTTGACACTGGCTTGCACCTTTGCTTTCCGAGTGAACACATGCAGGTCTGACAGAGGTTAACTTATCTTGGTTTTGAATTCAAGGTGGCACAGGTTGAAAAGTTTCCCATCTGCTCTGTAGATTATCTGAACACTTCTGGGTAACTTTCTAATGGTGAAGTGCAGTGTTGCAGTGTGGAACATGAATCATACGTGTAATTTGTTTTAAATGTATTCAAGAGTTGCCAGAAGCTAGTAAAGACAGCTATTGTAGTCTGATTTGCAAATTCTGTAATGCATGGTCACTTTCATGCATGGTGATTAATTTTATCTCTTGTTTTCCCATGGTGGTGCATACGATGGAGAGAAGAAAGACTAATATTTGAATGGCTTTTTTAATCTATAAATGCTATCTTTGGCCAACCCTATCATGTCAGAGTAAAAGATTGGAAAGCATTAGCTACTTTAATCTTGCCAATGATTAATAAACACTGAGTATTACTGATGTTCTCATCAAAATATTGACCAGTATAAAATTAAGCAACAGAGGAACTGTGGACTAATGCATTAGACATTTGTATGCAGCTAGTCCATAACGTGAGCTAGATCTGCACAATATTTGTGCAGAGTATTTAAAACTAGGAGTAACTGCAACAAAGTTGTCAACTCTTTGTATGACAGGAATTGGTCCTTGTATTGTATAAACAGGAGAATGAGTTTTTTGGCAGTTAAAATTCATTGCTGTGCTGAGCTATGTGAAACAAATAGGTAGTTGTAACACACAAACTGAAATTGCTGGAGGAACTCAGCAGGTCTGGCAGCATCTGTGGAAAGAAAAGAGTTAGCATTTTGAGATAATGGGAACTGCAGATGCTGGAGATTCCAAGATAATAAAATGTGAGGCTGGATGAACACAGCAGGCCAAGCAGCATCTCAGGAGCACAAAAGCTGACGTTTCGGGCCTAGACCTCTGATGAATGAAGGGTCTAGGCCCGAAACGTCAGTTAGCATTTTGAGTCCAGTGACCAAATGGTCACTCTCTCTTCTCTCCACAGATGCTGCCTTGCCTGCTTAACAATGTGCACTAATTTATTCCTCTTTTTTTAAAAAAAGTCTTTGAAGACATACAAAAAAAATTGAACAAAACTCTTGAAACAAAATAGTATCAGAGATAATGGGAACTGCAGATGCTGGAGAATTCCAAGATAATAAAATGTGAGGCTGGATGAACACAGCAGGCCAAGCAGCATCTCAGGAGCACAAAAGCTGACGTTTCGGGCCTAGACCCTTCATCAGAGAGGCTCGAAACGTCAGCTTTTGTGCTCCTGAGATGCTGCTTGGCCTGCTGTGTTCATCCAGCCTCACATTTTATTATCTTGAAACAAAATACCCTTTTTATTATAGGGAAAGGTATAGGATGAAAAAGCAAAGCTTCCATTGTCCTACCAAACCATACATCTGCTTTCTCATTAGAAAGAGAGAGAGCGAGAGCAAGAGAGAGAGGTGACAGGTGGTCCTTTACCCTGGGGATCAGCATGCTTGAGGTGAGGGGAGAGGTTGAGAAGGAGTGGAACCCATGCAAGATCTCTGACTATATTAGTAGTTTCCAGCATGTTTTTTTATTGAACCTTGCAAAACCTTACCTTGCAAAATGCAGCTTTTATATCTATTGACTTAGATTCTCAGTGCTAAAGCCATATCTGGCACATAAGAAGATGCTTACGGTGGTTGGAGATTAGTCATCTGAGCCCCAGGGCATCTCTACAGGAATTCTTCAGGGTATGTTTTATGGAGCATGTGGGATGTGTGTGAAAAGTGCATCTCCTTAAAAAACCTTAGATCTTGTTTTTTAATCAATCTGCTCAGATATACTGTCACACATATTTGGAGCAGGTGGGATTTGAACCCAGGCCTTCTTGGAGTCCCTCAGGGTAGTGTCCTAAGATCAACCATCATAGACCATACAACACTACAGTGCAGTACAGGCCCTTTGGCCGTTGATGTTGTGCTGACCTGTGAAACCAATCTGAAGCCCATCAAGCCTACACTTTTCCATTGTCATCCATATGTTTATCCAGTAACCATTTAAATGCCCTTAAAGTTGGCGAGTCTACTATGGTGCTTCCCTCCATCGTAACGTCAGAAGTGGGGCTGTTCACTGATGTTTATACAGTGTTCCGTACAGTTGGAGACTCCTCGAATAGGCTGTGCCTGAATACCTGCAAAGACCTTCTTCAACAACAAAGGTAATCGAAACACCACCTTTGACAGTTAAAGATGTTATCATCATTGAATTCCCACAATCAACATCCAGTGGGTTACCATTGTGTGGATTAGCATTTTAATTACAATGGCCACAAGAGCGTGTTATTGCAGCAAGTAACACCACCTGATTTCCCCAAAGCCTGTCCACCATCTACAAGGCACACATCAGGATTGTGATAGAATACTCCTCCCCACTTGTCTGGATGAGTGCAGCTGAGGAGCAGCAGGGTGCCATCTACAAGATGCCCAGCAATTCGCCAAGGCTTCTTTAGACCACTTTCAAACCCCTGAACATTTCTGTCCAGAAGGACAAGGGCAGCAGACATATGGGAACACCACCACCACAAATTCTCCTCCAAGCCACTTGCCGTGGTAACTTGGAAATATAACGCGACTCCTTCATTGTCACTCGGTCAAAATCCTGGAACTCCCTCCCGAACAGCGTTGCGAGTCAATCTACAGTGCATGGACTTCAGCACTTCAAGAATGCAACTCACCACAATCTTCTCGGGAAGAACCAGCGACGCCCACCTCCCTCAAGTCAATTTTAAATAAAGAGCTAAGAGAAACCTCACAACTACTTTATGTGCATCTGAGGGATCTTCTCTGATATTTTGAATCCCTGAACCGTGAGTTTAATCCTTAGATGCCCCAGTAGGGAGCACCTTTTTGCACACATCCCTCTGTAAGATGAGGCTGGCTACTTTTCCATATAGGCCTAAAGTTCAAGCACAAGTTTCCAGCATTGAATGATCCAGAAGATATGAAGCTAGTCCTTTTGTCTGCTTCATCTACCAATCTTCCGGATGTATTTTATTAAGGCAGGATTTATTATATTTGGTGGGAAAACTTTTCTATTCATTCATTCACGGGATGTGGATGTTGCCGGCTGGCCAGCATTTATCGTTCATTTATTCTGCACTTCATGAGGAATAGAGCAGATTAGTATCATTTAAGCAAAAGTTGCTGTTTGGGGGATTTGTGCATCCTTGTGCATGAATCTCAAAAAGCTAGCATCTGTGAGTTCTGTGGGGAGTGGGGAAGGCAAATGGAAAGCTTTGGTTCTGTTTCAAAGGGAGTCGTGTATAAAAATAGGGCAGTCTTGCTAAAGCTACAAGGCACTGATTGTATTACACAGAGAATACTGAGGACAGCCTTGGTTCGCTTATCGAAGGAAAGGCATTGTGGCACTTGAAGCAGCCCAGAGAAAGTTGACTAGTTCAATTGAAAGGGATGTCACAACTGAAAGGTAAACAGCTAACAAGTGGAAGCTTCATAAATATCCTTGCCCTAATAACGAGGGTGCTTAGCATATCAGCTCAAAGATGAGGCTGAAGTATTTGCATCTATCTGCAGCCAGACACAATGATTCAACTTGTCCTCCCTCTGAGGTTCATAGCATCCCTATATTGTGGAAGCAGGTCAGTCGGCATACTAACCCTCTGAAGAGAGTCCCACCCAGACCCATCCCCCTACCCTATTCCTGTAACCCTGCATTTCCCATGGCTAACCCACCTAATCTGCATGTCCCTGAGCACTATGGGCATGTTAGCTTGGCCAATCCACCTAACCCACACATCCTAGGACTGTGGGAGGAAACCCATGCAGATACACGGAGAATGTGCAAACTCCACACAGACAGTCGCCCGAGGGTGGGATCAAAGGTGGGTCCCTGGCCCTTTGAGGCAGCAGTGCTAACCACTGAGCCACTATGCCACCCCAGTTCTCAGGATCACGGATGCCAGACTTTGTACAATTTGATTCTCTCCCTGTAATATCAAAAATTCCCTGAATACACAGGATACTGCCAAGTTCATGGGCCCTGACAACATTCTGGAATACTGAAAACTTGTGCTGCAGAACTAGTCTCACTACTATCAAGACTGCGACACAATGACAACACCAGGATTTACCCAACAGTGGAATGTTGCTCTGGGATGTCCTGTCCACCACATGGAGGATTAATCCAATCCAGTAAATTACTGATCAAGTGTAGTTTGAATGAACAGTAAAGTGATAGAAAGGGTCATTAATAGTGCAGTCATGCAGCACTCAGTTAGCAGTGATCTGCTTAGTGAGCCTGGCGTGGGTTCCTCCAGGACCACTCAGCTTCTGATCTTGGTTGAAACATGGATACAGGAACTGAACCCCAGTGGTGAGGTGAGAATGTCTGCCTTTAGCATCAAGGCCATATTTGGATGTGTGGCACGAAGAAGCTGCTTGCAAAATTATGGGAATCGGGAGGAACTACATAATGGTTGATTTGTATGATACAGATTCACGAAACATCAGAGAGAAGTCATGTTCTGACACTCAAGGGAATCTAGGGTCATGAAATAAATATTGGCCAGCTGATGATACACACGACCCACAGGTGAATAAAAATAAATTGTACCCACGGTTACAGACATTCTTCTTCACGGTGACTCCAATTACAATCTTCAGTCTGAAAAGTAATTTTAGATTCCACCATCCCTAATACAAATGTCAATCCAGATCTAAGTCAGTCTGCGAGATGGAATGCAAGACCTCTTTCTTTGAGGGTAGTGTTTACTAAGTACTTAGTCTTGTAGCTTCTTCCATGCACTTGTTCTATTTGTTCTCAGTTTAGAGCTACCCGGTCAATCTCATCAGTCAGTAAAATCCAGTCACCTGTTTAACCAGAGATAATGGGAACTGCGGATGCTGGAGAGTCCAAGATAACAAAGTGTGAAGCTGGACGAATACAGCAGGCCACGCAGCATCTTCAGAGCACAAAAGCTTTTCTGATGAAGGGTCTAGGCCCAAAATGTCAGCTTTTGTGCTCCTAAGATGCTGCTTGGCCTGCTGTGTTCATCCAGCTCCACACTTTGTTATCTACACCTGTTTAACTACTTGCTCTGTTAACCAAGATATGGGGTTTGAAGTTCAGTTTGCGATAAAATAGAATGCCAAGCTTGCATCATTTGTCTGGTTCAAACTTGGGACAGTGGCCAGGAATGGGTGCATTTTTTGACTTTGAGAGCAGAGTTTATGACTGGGACGTTTCCTTCAAGCAGTATGACCAGTCAAAGTGCTCAGAGTCCCACTTGTGCATCACTCTGAATTTTGCTGACTTGGCCTCAAGTCTTCCAATGACTCAAACTGAAAATCCTTAATGTCTTGCTGAAATCTTTTTGTGACTTTACCCTGTCCCTCTCCAGAATCTCCTCAAGTTATGATCACCCTGCCCAAAAATCTGCTTCCATGTAAGATTTAGTCCTCAAGGGGGCTGTCCTCATTTCTTGGAACGTATTAGTAATAATTCATCTCCTGGCAATGATTGAGCAACTCAGATGAAACTTATAGCTCATCAAAAAATTGATAAGATACAAATTGTTTTAAACATTAATTAATTGACTATAAGCAATTGAAGGCTTTTTGTGCCTGCTTGTCGCTTTTTCTTTTCCTCATGTTTGGCAGCGAGAATTTTTAGACACCAACGTATTTTTCTCACAATTCTGAATTTTGACCCTTGCCAAAGTTCATCACTTTGAAATATAGTTGTTTCACATTCTGATCGCCTTCTGACAGCCCGTGTATTAATGAGACGGCAATTTTCCAAAGGGTAACCAGACTTTAAAAGGTATTGAATGTTAATTTTGAGAGATGCCTGTCAGCCTGGTTTTATTATTACTGTGCTTTGCTAAATATTACGGTCATTTTGTAGATGCAGTGACATTTTTCTCTTTATTACTCGCAAGTGTAGTGCATTGCTATCTCATTAAGATGTAACTCATTCTTTTTGCATAATGTTTGCATATGAAAACTCAGCTGCATAAAATAAGTCTCAATTTAAAGGGCATCAAGGCAATGAGAATGTGATCCCAGCTGGTCTTGCTTTCTGTCCACAGTAAGCTTAATTATTGAGTGATTCTAATCTCAAAATAAATTTTGCAAACTGAGGGGTACAGGAGAATGTTGGAGATGTCATTTCTGGATTATTCTTAATGTTTGAAACCACAGTTTGTCACAGCTGTATTTATAGAGTCATAAAATCCTGCAACATGGAGACAGGCCTTTTGGTCCGAACGGGCCTATGCTGACCTCAAATCTCCAGCCATGCTGACTCCAATCTCCCTGCATTTGGCTCATATCCTTCTAAACTTTTCTGATCTGCATATTTGTCGAAATGCCTCCTAAATGTGGTTAATGTACCTGCCTCAACCACTTCCACTGGCAGCTCTTTCCATATGCTCACCATTCTGTGTTTTGAAAAAAAAGTTGCCCCTTGGGTTCCCATGTATTCTTTCCCCTCTTAACCGAAAACTGCTGCCCTGTCCTTGATTCCCTAGCCCTGGCAAAAAAAAAGAGTGCATTCACCCTATCCATGCCTCTCATGATCTGAAACACTTCTATAAGATCCCCCCCCCCCCCCCCCCCCACCTCAGTCTCCTACACTGTCCTAGCTTGTCCAACCTCTCCCTGTAATTCAGTGCCTCGATACAAACATCCACTTTGGTCCTTGAAGGGTCCTATTCTCTCTTTTAGTAATTCTTTTTCCTTCAAGAATCTCTTTGGATTCACCTTGATCTTTTCAGCCAAAGCTATCTATGCCCCCTTTTCACTCTCCTGATTTCCTTCTTCGGTAACTCCTGTATCCCCTATATACCTCCAGGGATTCCCTCGATCCCAGCTGCCTGTATCTGAGCTGTGCATCCTTCTGGTCGAAGCCTCAATGTCTCTTGTCAGCCCGAGGTTCCTTGCTCCTGCCAGCCTTACCGTCACCGTCTCAGGAACATTTCTACGTTGAACTCCAGCTGTCACACTTGTAAATGCTTCCCGCTTGCCAGAGGTTCCTTTTGCCTGCAAGCAAACTGCTCCGGTCAACCCCAGTAAGCTCCTGTCAAATTCCATCAGAATTTGCCTTTCCCCAAATTAGAACTTGAACCTGTGGACCAGTTTTGGCCTTCTCCATAGGTATGGTCATTAGCCCCAAAGTGTCCCACTAGCCCCACTGCCACCTGTCCTACCCTGTTTCCCAAGAGTAGGTCGCGTTTTGTTCCTTCTATGTACTACTCGAGGAAGCTTTCTGAACATATTTAACAAATTCCACCCCATCTAAGCCCTTGACACGTTTTTCCTAGCTCTGTATAATCACTCTGCAGGCCCTCATCCCTATTTCTACCTGTGTCATTGGTGTCAACGTGCACATTGACTTCTACCTGCTTAACCTGACCCTTGAGAACGTCCTGCAGTTGCTCCAAGACATCCTGGACCCTGGCAACAAGGAGGCAACACATCATCCTGGATTCCAGTCTGCGGCCACAGAATCTCCTGTCTCTCCCTGTTATGTAGCCTTTAGTTATGTGATCTTCAGTCAAGTGTGTTTAATTTATATCCATCAAATATGTAGAATTGACCTGGTTCTGCAGATGAGCTGCCGGGAAATCCACACTGCCTTTCCAGGGGAGAACTCCGCTATTTCAATCCAAATCTGTGCAGCACTGGAATTCCCACTTGATCAACCCCCTCTGTGTGATGGGAATCTGCCCCCTGGGAGTTTCCCGTCAGCAGTGTTCATTGCTGGATTCCTGGAGAGAGGTAGATGAAATAAGATGGAATTCATGGGGGAGGTATCACTAGCTTGGAAGGGCAAGGGGGAATAATCACCGACGACTCTCCCCTTCCTGCTGCTGCTGATGCTGGGCAGTGACTGCCTGCGAACAAGGGACCCCCATCAGACTGTTGATGGTTTTGACCGAATTTGTTGGGGTGCCTTCCTGTGAGCGGATGAGATCTGTATGGGCCCCCATTAAATTCTGATTGGCTCAGATAATTGGTCTCAAGTGATTTTACTCTTTAACAACAGCAGGAGTGTTTCCTGCAACAAACCCATCCCAACCTTTGTCTTTAAATGTGGACTGTGTTCTTGCTGCCAGGAGTCAGATATGGGACTCAGAGATAATGGGAACTGCAGATGCTGGAGATTCCAAGATAATAAAATGTGAGGCTGGATGAACACAGCAGGCCAAGCAGCATCTCAGGAGCACAAAAGCTGACGTTTCGGGCCTAGACCCTTCATCAGAGAGGGGGATGGGGGGAGGGAACTGGAATAAATAGGGAGAGAGGGGGAGGCGGACCGAAGATGGAGAGTAAAGAAGATAGGTGGAGAGAGTGTAGGTGGGGAGGTAGGGAGGAGATAGGTCAGTCCAGGGGAGACGGACAGGTCAAGGAGGTGGGATGAGGTTAGTAGGTAGCTGGGGGTGCGGCTTGGGGTGGGAGGAAGGGATGGGTGAGAGGAAGAACCGGTTAGGGAGGCAGAGACAGGTTGGACTGGTTTTGGGATGCAGTGGGTGGGGGGGGAAGAGCTGGGCTGGTTCATCCCCTCCCCCCACTGCACCACACAACCAGCCTATCAATGTGGACTTCACCAGTTTCAAAATCTCCCCTTCCCCTACTGCATCCCTAAACCAGCCCAGTTCATCCCCTCCCCCCACTGCACCACACAACCAGCCCAGCTCTTCCCCCCCCCCCACCCACTGCATCCCAAAACCAGTCCAACCTGTCTCTGCCTCCCTAACCGGTTCTTCCTCTCACCCATCCCTTCCTCCCACCCCAAGCCGCACCCCCAGCTACCTACTAACCTCATCCCACCTCCTTGACCTGTCCGTCTCCCCTGGACTGACCTATCCCCTCCCTCCCTCCCCACCTACACTCTCTCCACCTATCTTCTTTACTCTCCATCTTCGGTCCGCCTCCCCCTCTCTCCCTATTTATTCCAGTTCCCTCCCCCCATCCCCCTCTCTGAAGGGTCTAGGCCCGAAACGTCAGCGTCAGATATGGGACTGCCTGCTTATCTACCACCTTGTCTGCTCCCCCGAGTTCCTAGGGCCAATGTGAATGTCACTGTGTTCAAAGAAAAGGTAATACCTCATTTGACAATGCATCACTTTTTTTTCCCCTCCCACTGCTGATGGCAGTAACGCTCAGGGCTGGAGTGGACGTTTTTGTGAATCTACTGATTGCACAGCCTCTGGAGGACTGTAGAGTAACTAACAGCAACTTCTGGGTATCTGTTATCCTGTGCGTATGTGAACTTTGCTGTCAGTTTCAGTGAAGTAAAGGTAGAGAACGCTGACAGTTCTGCCTTCATTGCCAGTGTGTTGTGCATTGAGTTCTTAATGTGAAGCCTGGGGTCATTAAACAATAGTTATAGATGACATTTTTATTCAGAGCTAGCCATCCAAGCAGAGGGAATTGACTGAGGGTCCTCTGAAAGTACAGTTTCGTTTTTAAGCTAAGTTGTGATGCCTTGTTAGTAATGTATAAAACTTGCTCTGCTTCATGATTAAGATGAATTTACATTTTTAAAAGCCTTGACGTTTTGTGTACTGATATGATTTTTGCAATCACCAAAAGGAACCAGACAACCCCGTGAGTAAATGGCTGGAAACATTCAGAAACAGGTTGAGGCTCAGGACTGTTTTCCCCCATGTCTGATATCCACACACAGCACGATGTAATGAGGGACAAGCAATTATTAGGCTGTTTTTACTATCCAGCTCCTGAAACTGCAGTCTACCTCAGAGAAGAGCATGGCTCTGGCTGATAAATGAAGGTGAGGGCGACTCACTGTAGAGATGCTCTGAGTTGGCACCAGGACAGGTTCATTCTACAAACACTGTTAGGCCATCACCACAGGTGGCGAGCTCTTCCACAGGAATAACTGTGGCCATTTGAGCCTTGGGTCTCCATCGCTGGGGCTTTGAGAGTATGTTTTGATAACCCTTTGACCTGCTATGTCATGGGAGGCATTGCTTGTCTCTGGATTCAGGGTGTGCGCCCACCTACTATCAGGAAGATTCTCTGGATGTGGAATAACACCCTTAAGTGGGGCCTCAGTTGGGCCAATGGGTTGCTAATTCCCAGGACAGTCCACCTCTTGTAAACTCGCACAGAGGCGGGAAATGTTAGGGAGCCATCCCAACGGGGCTTCCTGATTATTTTACTGGTTTTGGCCATCTCCACCCACAACTCCACTGCCAAGTCTCTGCTCTATGCATTCTTCTATCTGACATGAGTGATTTCTCCTCAATTTGATTAAAGTACACTTTATCATCAAAGATGATATATGCTATTCAGCTGGAGCCTTGTATTGTAGAAAGCTGTTTGTTTCATAAATAAGTTAAGATGTGGAGATGTGTTGGACTGGGGTGGACGAGGTCTGAAATCTCACAACATCAGGTTATAGTCCTATGGGTTTGTTTGAAATCTCAAGCTTTTGGAGTGCTGCCTCTTTGCCAGGTAAAGTTTATATTATTTCAAATAAGCCTGTTGGATTATAACCTGGTGTCATGTGACTTCTGACTTTCAATGTTGAAGCAGGATTTAAAGCGAATGCAGCCTGTTTTAAGAGTTTTAAATCATGGAAAATGTTTGAAGTTGCATCATTAATGAACACCAGGTAATTTATTTGGTACAGCGTGATGCTTCACTGGACTCCGACACTGCTAACTTTTATCATGTCTGACCTCTCTTGGCAATTTGAAGATTAAGTAAGACAAGTTATTTTGATGTTCTTGACCTGGGCATTTAACTTTCAACCGTGTCCGCTGTCCATTCTATCACAGATGATAGTCTGTCAGTCAGTGAATGAAGTGGTGATTGGTGATAATGTATGAACTTATCTGTTTGAATTAAAAAATGTTAAATGTCTGGAACAAAAAGAAAGCCAAATTCTATGGAAGGTAGTCACGGGATTGAATTTCAGTCTGTATGCAAAATTCTAAAAAAAGTAGACAGCCAGAACGTGCAGAGATAGTAGGAACTGCAGATGCTGGAGAATCTGAGATAACAAGATGTAGAGCTGGATGAACACAGCAGGCCAAGCAGCATCAGAGGAGCAAGAAGGCTGACATTTCAGGCCTAGACCCTTCTCCGAAACGTCACCCTTCCTGCTCCTCTGATGCTGTTTGGCCTGCTGTGTTCATCCAGCTCTACACCTTGTTATCTCAGATTCTCTAGCATCGGCAGTTCCTACAATCTCGGAGAGTTGTAGTCTTTTTTGTCATTTGACTAATCGGCAATGGCAAGGTCAGAATTGTTGTTAAAATCTGGTGCCAAAAGTTAATTGAACATCTCTGCAGTGATTAACCTTCAAGGAAATGTGTTGAGAAGAGAATAATATAGCACTGTGTGGTTCTTATTAGTGGAAACATGTATTTCAATTCAATGTTCAGATTGTCCATTGAATTGGATTGATGTTTGTGAAATGGCAAATAATGTTTCGATGGATTTCTCGTCCAGTATTTTGTATTAAACTCTAGTAACGTTTTTAAAAAAAAGGTGCTTCATCTCAAATTGGTTGTGTGAGGGAGGGAAAGTGGCTTGAAAGAGAAAGTAATGGAATTCTACAGGTATTACGTGTCAGCTGAATGCTTGGTACAATAGATCAGCTTCTAATTCAGTAAATAATGTAAAACCTTTTACTGAAACTTCCTGAAATTTTCTGAAGAAGGATCCAGACCCAAAATGTCAGCTTTCCTGCAGCTCTGATGCTGCCTGGCCTGCTGTGTTCGTTCAGCTGTACACCTTGTTATCTCAGATTCTCCAGTGTCTGCAGTTCCTACTATCTCTCACTGAAACCATGCTGCCAAGATTCACAAACATTCACTAAAACTAAGAACTACACAAGTTGGAAATCTGAAACAAAACCCGAAATTGCTGGAGAAACTCAGTAGGTCTGGCGGTGAATGTGGAGAGAGAACCGAGTTAACGTTTTGAATCCAGTGACACGACTTGAATATTCTGAAGACGAATCAGGAGACTCAAAAGGCTAACTCCACTTTCTGTCCACAGATGCTGCCAGACCTGCTGAGTTTGTCCAGCAATTTTCTGGTTTAGATTCACAAACGTGTGTTTAGTTTCTGCCCAAAATGTGAAATAGCTGCTATGGTTAGTCTTCAACAGAAGATTCGGACAAACATTGCAACATCAGTCCTTGGGAATGTTTGACTCTGGCTTCAGAAAGGACATAAATTTAATAAAGAAATAATTATTTCAACCTCAACTGAAGTTTAGGCAGATGTGACATATTTGAATCCATTGTCTATGGCTTGCAAAAGGTAAGTCCTGGGTAGTTTTAATTTCTGCTAGCGATTTGTAAATGGTGTTACGTGGACGTTGAAATCATTGTGATGAACTTGATGCCCTTGCATCCTCTCTGTATTTACCAGTCCCCCCCACCCCCCCAAGCATCCTCTTCCAACTGATTACATCTCCAAATTTACCTCCCTGCTGATAGATGTTAATCCAAAGCTGCAAGGTTGGTGAGCTGTAACTCTGGTTTGACAGCCACTGGCTGAGTCACCTCTAAGGTGAAGCTTGTAAATAGTTCATGAGATCTCCAATGGGATGGGTGTGAAGTAGGTCTGTACTGTCTGACAGTTTAACTACTTGAAGTTAAACTCTATCCTTCTTTCTGTCATTGCCCGTATTATTAATGTGGGAAAGAAGGGAGACTGTACTGTTTCAGGAAATTTTAAGGGTTTTCTGGTCAAAGCAAATAACAGTAATCCTGTGTACCATCTCTTGGCCTTCGTTGAGTGAATGTAACCCATCACCAATTTATTCCAGTCACATGAAAGCAGTAACCTAGCAGTTCAGAGTTAGTTAAAACATACTTAGATTTTATTGTCAAGATGAGGTGTTTCTTTTATTGCATTAAGGAAACTGCTGTTCTCTCGTTGTACACATGCTGTTAATAACATTATACTGTATTTGTTTCAGCCTGACTTGGATGAAAGTGCGTGAACTTTGTCTATCTATCGATCTATTATGTTGGCACTAAGAATCCTTTGCATGCCTATGTCAGCTCTTTGCTGCTCCCTCAGTGCCCTCCCCACCCTCTTTGGCTACTGGTAGGTACAAGCCAACCTTGAGAAATTTCTCTGGAAGTGCAGTATACCATTTTATGCTGATGCATTGTGTTTCACTGATTTCCCAGCTTGTGTTTGTGTAGTATTGAACAGAAGGATTAACTGCAGCTTACTGAGGGTGGCACAGAGGTTAACACTGCTGCCTCAGCATCAAGGAACGAGATTTGAATCCAGTCTCCAGCAGTTTTCACATTCTCCCCGTGTCTGCGTGGGTTTCCTCTGGATGCTCTGGTTTCCTCCCACAGTCACAAGGATGCGCAGATTAGGGTGGATTGGCCAATCTAAATTGCATATTGTGACCAGGGATATGCAGGCTAGGTTGATTAGTCTCAGGAAATGTAGGATTATGGGGATAGTGCAGGGGTAGTCGGTCCGGTTGGGATAATCTTTGGCGGGTTGGTGTGGACACAATGGGCTGAATGGCACCGTTATGGGCTGTATGGAAATTACAACAATGCAGAAATTTAGCCACACTGCTGCTTATTCCCCCAAACCAAGATCGAGAAATTCCTTCCTTTTCAAATTTACTGCTATTAGTAACAGTAAATCTTTTGGGTATATAGAATGTTCATCAATTGTTATTCCTGGAAATGTGTGCAAATTGCCAAATACCAATAAAATCTAGTGTCTTGTGAAGAAGTGCACAGTTTGCTTGACTGTACACCCACAAGTCAATGATCTGTAATGCACATGAATGGAATTTAACCACCAATACAACAATTCACTTGTAAATCAGTGGCCTTGTTTGTAATCTGTACTGCCTTTATTCAGATAACAAACCCTTGTTTTGCGATTATAGCTGCTGTGCTTAAAATAGATGCACTTTCAAAAGTTTCATTCTATCCATTTTAATTGTTTGTGTTTCAATCCCACATCCTGTTTTTCATGAAAATAGATTACTAAATTTCTACGGAAAAGCCAACAGCTCGAATTTTGTAGTTCTGTTGATGACGCACAACTGCTAATGTTCACTGATAGCAAAGTGTGGAGCTGTATGAACACAGCAGGCCAAGCAGCATCTTAGAAGCTCAAAAGCTGACGTTTCGGGCCTAGACCCTTTTTCTGATGAAGGGTCTAGGCCCGAAACGTCAGCTTTTGTGCTCCGAAGATGCTGCTGGGCCTGCTGTGTTCATCCAGCTCCACACTGTTATCTCGGATTCTCTAGCATCTGCAGTTCCCATTATCTCTGCTAGTGTTCACTACCATTGCTTCTCTGAAACTGACTAACTTGTGAAGACCATGTGTGCAGTTAAGAACTGAAACTTGGAATTTTCTTGTCAGTAACTTCTTACATCTTCATAGTCAGTGCAGTTGAAGTAATTCCATTTCTCAACGAATGAGAAACCCCTGCACTGATGAGAACATGCACTTTTACACTATTGATGTTGCTGTAAAGACCCTAGCAAAATGTATGCTTCATTGCATGAAGTGTAAGTGGATTTTTAATAGAGTATTAAAGTCATAATTACCACTGAATAGCTTGGCTGGCCCTGAAAAGGAAATTTCAGATTTGTGCAATGTTAGATTTCTCCATATGTTAAATTCCATACCTTCAAGGCTTTTTTAAAAGTTTTGGTGTTTCAATTTTTACAATATTGCCAAATTTTTTTGTGTGTTTAGGATCTTGCTCCTCTCCTGTCATTCCAGTCATAGACAGTCTTGTTGAACCTTAAGGCGCCTAGTTCTCTCCCTAGTTATTCTACATAGAACATTACTGCACAGTACAGGCCTTTCGGCCCTCGATGTTGTGCCGACCTGTCATACCGATCTCAAGCCCATCTAACCTACACTATTCCATGTACATCCATATGCTTATCCAATGACGACTTAAATGTACCTAAAGTTGGCGAATCTACTACCGTTGCAGGCAAAGCGTTCCATTCCCTTACTACTCTCCGAGTAAAGAAACTACCTCTGACATCTGTCCTATATCTTTCACCCCTCAAGTTAAAGCTATGCCTCTTCGTGCTCGCCGTCACCATCCTAGGAAAAAGGCTCTCCCTATCCACCCTATCTAACCCTCTGATTATTTTATATGTTTCAATTAAGTCACCTTTCAACCTTCTTCTCTCTATCGAAAACAGCCTCAAGTCCCTCAGCCTTTCCTCGTAAGACCTTCCCTCCATACCAGGCAAAATCCTAGTAAATCTCCTCTGCACCCTTTCCAAAGCTTCCACATCCTCCTTATAATGCGGTGACCAGAACCGTACACAATACTCCAAGTGCGGCCGCACCAGAGTTTTGTACAGCCGCAGCATAACGTGCATTCTTTTGCTGTTAACGCACTTGCAGAATTTCTTAAAATTCTCAAACTTCTTTGCCAAAGCTTTTTCACATCCCTTTATTGCCCTCCTCTTTTCAGCTTTGAGTGTACTCCTGCACGCCCTTCCTTCTCCAGGGCTTCACTGCATACAATTCCAGTTCCCCTGCCATGTGAATAATATTGTTAAACTGGAGGGGGTTCAGAAAACATTTACCAGGGAATGAAGGGTTTGAGTTTGAAGGAGAGGCTGAATAGGCCAGGGCATTTTCCCTGAAATGCAGGTGGCTAAGAGGTGACCTTACAGAGGTTTATAAAATCATGAGGGGCATAGATAAGATGAATAGCCAAGTTCTTTTTCCAAGGGTAAGGGAGTCCAAAACCAGAGGGCAAGGGTTTAAGGTGAGTGGGGAAAATTTACAAGGAACCTAAGGAGCAGCATTTCCACACAGAGGGCGGTGCGTGTATGGAATGAGCTGCCAGAGGAAGGAGTACAGTCGCAACATTTAAAAGATATTTGAACAGAGATGAATAGGAAAGATTTAGATGGATATGAGCTTAATGCAGGCAAATGGGGCTAGCTCAGTTTAGAATGCCTGGTCAGCACGGATGTGTTGGACCGAAGGGCCTGTTTCTGTGCTGTATGACTATGACTGTGTAAAACTTAATTACAGCTGGAGATAATGCTTTTTACTTTTTGAAAACAGAAGAACTGCGGATGTTTTAAATCAGGAACAAAAAGAGAAATTGCTGGAAAAGCTCAGCAGGACTGGCAACATCTGTGAAGAAAAAAAATCAGTTAACGTTTTGGGCCTGTTCTGAGGAAGGGTTGCTGGACCTAAAACGTTAACTGTGATTTTTTTTTCTTCAGATGCTGCCAGACCTGTTGAGCTTTTCCAGCAATTTCTGTTTTTGTTCCTTTTACTTTTTTTTTCAGTCGACTTATATCCTGTTTAGAGACAAAGTGCTTTTACCAGGTGCTCGACAATTCCCTTGACTGTGCCAAATTTAAATGACCTTCAGGAAAAGGGAACCCTTTGCCACAGAGGCTGCTAGATCTCTGGGGGCAGCTTTTTCCAAGGCCATTGACCACGAAACTTGCTTAACTCTTTGGCTCCCACCTCAGTGTTTCCAATCTGCCTATCTGAGTTCAATTAATATATAAATCCACGCCTCCTTCCTTAACTGATCATCAGGGAGTCTTGAGTCCCTTTTTCACCCCTTTCTGTGAATCTTGCCACAAATTCTTGTCCCTGGTCAGGTTTTGTGAGACACTCTAATAAAAATCAAAAGAACTGCGGATGCTGTAAGTCAGGAATGTTACCACACAGCCTGCCAATACACACCCCCTGTTGTTAGTCACTAACAGTCCCCATTAACAACCATTCACCCTCCCAGCCTGATCGTTAGCAACTCCTTTGTCTGTCCAATTATGTCTGTCTCTCTCTCTCTCTCTCTCTCTCTCTCTCTCTACTCCCTCCCCACCCGCCTACTTCTGCATATAAACTGACATTTTCCCAGCCACCATCAGTTCCAAGGAAGGGTCACCAGACCCGAAACATTAACTCTGTTTTCTCCTTCAGAGATAATGGGAACTGCAGATGCTGGAGATTCCAAGATAATAAAATGTGAGGCTGGATGAACACAGCAGGCCAAGCAGCATCTCAGGAGCACAAAAGCTGACGTTTCGGGCCTGGACCCTTCATCAGAGAGGGGGATGGGGGGAGGGAACTGGAATAAATAGGGAGAGAGGGGGAGGCGGACCGAAGATGGAGAGTAAAGAAGATGGGTGGAGAGAGTGTAGGTGGGGAGGTAGGGAGGGGATAGGTCAGTCCAGGGAAGACTGACAGGTCAAGGAGGTGGGATGAGGTTAGTAGGTAGCGGGGGGTGCGGCTTGGGGTGGGAGGAAGGGATGGGTGAGAGGAAGAACCGGTTAGGGAGGCAGAGACAGGTTGGACTGGTTTTGGGATGCAGTGGGTGGGGGGGAAGAGCTGGGCTGGTTGTGTGGTGCAGTGGGGGGAGGGGACGAACTGGGCTGGTTGAGGGATGCAGTAGGGGAAGGGGAGATTTTGAAACTGGTGAAGTCCACATTGATACCATATGGATATGGTATCAATGTGGACTTCACCAGTTTCAAAATCTCCCCTTCCCCTACTGCATCCCTCAACCAGCCCAGTTCGTCCCCTCCCCCCACTGCACCACACAACCAGCCCAGCTCTTCCCCCCCACCCACTGCATCCCAAAACCAGTCCAACCTGTCTCTGCCTCCCTAACCGGTTCTTCCTCTCACCCATCCCTTCCTCCCACCCCAAGCCGCACCCCCCGCTACCTACTAACCTCATCCCACCTCCTTGACCTGTCAGTCTTCCCTGGACTGACCTATCCCCTCCCTACCTCCCCACCTACACTCTCTCCACCCATCTTCTTTACTCTCCATCTTCGGTCCGCCTCCCCCTCTCTCCCTATTTATTCCAGTTCCCTCCCCCCATCCCCCTCTCTGATGAAGGGTCCAGGCCCGAAACGTCAGCTTTTGTGCTCCTGAGATGCTGCTTGGCCTGCTGTGTTCATCCAGCCTCACATTTTATTATCTGTTTTCTCCTTCACTGATGCTGCCAGACCTGCTGAGCTTTTCCAGCAACTTTGTTTTTGTTTGTGAAACAGCCTGTTATTCAACATTAGACTATGTAATAAAATAAGAGGCTAGGGTGTTGGAGACAGTATAATAACATGATTGGCGCTGTATTGTTCTATGTTCTAACTAATAGAAGACCGAGTTGGAAAGTGAGTATTTTCAGGCTAGCAAGCTGTGACTAGTGGAGTGCCACAGGGGCTGCAATTAGTCAAAATATATATTAATGACTTGGGTGAGGAAAGTGAATGTAGTGAAGACAAGTTTTTGGATGACACAAAAATAAGTGGGATGACAGTCAGTGATTGTCACAGTCTGCAGAAGGATATAGTGAGGGACTAAGTGAGTGGGTAAAACTCAGCAGATGAAAAATAATGTGGGAAATATGAGGTTATCTATTTTAACAGGAAGAATACGGAGCAGAGTAGTATTTAAATAGAGAAAGACTGCATGAAGTTACAGCACAGAGATTAGGGGGTCCTCTTGCATAAATAATAAAAGTCTAGTATACACGTTCGGTGGGTAATGGGCAAGGCAAATGGAAGTTGGCATTTATTTCTGAAGGATGGACTATGAAAGTAGAGACGCTTTACTGAAACTATGTAAGGCACTGGCTAGAGCACAGCTGGAATATTGTGGACAGTCTTGTGCCCCATATCTAAAGCAAGATGTATGGCCATTGGAGGCAGATCAGAGAAAGTTCGCAAAGCTGATAGAGGGATGGAGGACAGGTCGGGTGGACTGGGACTGCATACAGTGGAATATCGGAGAAAGAGAGGAGACCTTACTGAAACATAGATAATGCTTAGAAAAACTGACAGGGTGGATTAACAAGGTTGTTTCCTCTTTTTTGGGGACCGTTCAGGGCCAGAAGGTATAATCTCAGATTAAAGGGTCACACATTTAACACTGAGATGAGGAGGAATTTGTCTGAAATTTGTCATGAATCTGTGGAATTCTTTATCACAGATGGCTGATGAGGCTGGTTCAGTTAGTATTACAATTGGAGGTGCTCTTCAGGGTTGTTCTCCATTTGGAATCGTGCCCACCCAAATCACATGTAATACATCCCAAAATTCACTGACCTTCTGAAGTATGTGAATTGAATTTACTATTGCTACTCAAAAGATGATGGCATTTGATCTGATCCAACTGGAGGTAGCACTGGTGTGTGCTCACAGCAGGACGTGGCATAAACAACATTCCTTGCAATGGTGAGGTGAATCTATAGAAGGAGCTGCTTTTGTATTTCCTTGTTTCCTCTTTTCTGTTACCACCTTCCACTCCCCTCCCCCCACCCCGCCCCTCATTTTTTTCAAGCTCAGCGTTCATTCTGGCCCGGGTGTGCATTTGCTTATAATGTTGTAATTTAGGGAAATCTGGTCCTCGCACATTTTGGAAGATGCACTTCAGTCTTCATTTGCCAAAGATGTATTTATGCAGAAATGGGCATTGCAGAATCACTTTTGAGGGCAAAGTGAAAGTCAATGAGTTAGCAGCTCTTTATAACGTCCCTTGCTGCCTTTTTTAAATGTAATTATTAGACAATGAAGAGCCAAGTCCATTAGGTAAAGTCTGAGGTGCAAATTTTGGTTTGATGCCAACACCTCTATTAAACCTTAAGATTAGAAATGTATAAGAGGACATTCTTGAGGAAGAATTTAATGTTTTATGGCTTTTTAAAAAATGCAGTGGCTACATATGGTTTTGCAAGTGTTACTGTTATGTAATTTTATTTCTGGTAAGTATCTTGCACCATGCAATCTGACCAGAGTTGTTTTTTTTTAAGAAGCAGAATGGTTTAAAGGTAATGAAGCAGAGGTTAATGCGTAAGCTGCTGCACTGATTTAAAAAAAACTTAATGAGACACACTGGAACCAACTTTCTCCTCAGAGATCAATTGAATTCACAGATCAGTTTGAATGTGAAACCATTGTAAAACTAGAAATAAGTAGATGATATTTTTCCCCAGTTTCCAGTTGATGTTTCACTGGAACTCCTGAAGCATAATTCCAGCAGCTGCCTACCCATTACAGAAAATTTAGTAATTTAACCTTGACTGGGAAATGCCTTTTTTTCCACTCATTAACAGGATGAGGGCAGCATTTATTGCCCATCCCTAATTGCCCAGAGGGCAGCTGAGAGTCAGTGACATTGCTGTGGGTCTGCAGTCACATGTAGGGCAAACTAGCTAAGGATGGCAGTTTCCTTCCCTAAAGTACACTGGTGAACCAGATGGGTTTTTCCTGACAATTGACAATGGCTTAGTGGTCATTGCTAGACTCTCTTAATTCCAGATCTATTTTCTATTGAATTGAAATCCCACCATCTGCCACATTGGGATTTGAACCTGGGTTCTCAGAGCATTACCTGGGTCTCTGGATTAACATTCCAGTGATAATACCACTAGCCAACCGCCTCCCCAACTCCCCTTACTGTCGACAGTAGTTAAGTGGTGTTGTTTGCTGCTTTTCTTAATACACAAAAATGAAAGAGCCTGAGGAAACTTCTTTCCTCTTGCACTTATCAGGACAAAGTAACGAGAGTGCCATGTTTCATGCTTATGCTGTTACTAACAGAATGGTGCAGAGGTGACTCAATGGTTAGCACTGCAGCCTCACAGCACCAGGGACCAGGTTTAATTCCACCCTCGGGTGACTGTCTGTGTGGAGTTTGCACATTCTCCCCATGTCTACGTGGGTTTCCTCCCACAGTCCAAAGGTGTGCAGGTTAGGGTGGATTGGTCATGGGAAATTGCCCGTAGTGTTCAGGGATGTGTAGTTTAGGTGGGTTAGAGAGGCATGGGTCTGGTTGGGATGCTCAGAGGGTCGGTGTGGTCTTGTTGGGCTGAAGGGCCTGTTTGCTCACTGTAGGGATTCTGTGATCTATGAAAGATGTTCTGTCTGCCACACAAATGGGTTTCAGTGTTGGTGTCGGCTAGTATATGGTCATGTGTGCAAACAGCCAGCAGGCCATATCCAGCATCATATTTCATTAGCTATTCACAACAAACAGAGTGCTAACTGCAACCAACCAGCCTGTCCTTATAAATTAGAACGTGTCTAATATTAGATGCACAACACTTGGTGAACAATTCAAATTGTGCTGAGAGTACTGTGTGTCGATGGTGTGGCTCACCTGTGTCTGCTAGAAGCTAAATATAGCCACATTTCGGCCCAGTCCTTTGGAAACACACGCAAAAAAAGAGTCCTTGCAACTCCCTTTTCCAGCTAAACAATAACTTGAGCACAACCAATACCTTCACCCAAAACACAGTTCACATACTTGGTGAGAATTTAAACAGAAACTCGGCAGGTAACTTGCCTGGTTAATTTCCATGGCAACACCTGCACCTATAAAGTGTACTTCCCAACTAATCAGAACTCTTTTCTTTCTTGCAGTATAATTTTTTGCTTTGGCATTCTTGCAGTTCTGCTCCGATGAATGCAAAACACAAAGCTTCAACAACATCCTTCTCCCCCCACTGCACCACACCAGTTCGTCCCCTCCCCCCACTGCACCACACAACCAGCCCAGCTCTTCCCCCCCCACCCACTGCATCCCAAAACCAGTCCAACCTGTCTCTGCCTCCCTAACCGGTTCTTCCTCTCACCCATCCCTTCCTCCCACCCCAAGCCGCACCCCCCGCTACCTACTAACCTCATCCCACCTCCTTGACCTGTCCGTCTTCCCTGGACTGACCTATCCCCTCCCTACCTCCCCACCTACACTCTCTCCACCTATCTTCTTTACTCTCCATCTTCGGTCCGCCTCCCCCTCTCTCCCTATTTATTCCAGTTCCCTCCCCCCATCCCCCTCTCTGATGAAGGGTCTAGGCCCGAAACGTCAGCTTTTGTGCTCCTGAGATGCTGCTTGGCCTGCTGTGTTCATCCAGCCTCACATTTTATTATCTTGGAATCTCCAGCATCTGCAGTTCCCATTATTTCTCTCTCTCTCTTCTGCAGAAATGTTCTGTTTGAAACTAGAGCTGTGAAATTGAGGTCTTAAGGATTTATGAGCTCGATGAGAATGGTCCACTAACTTTAATGTTAACCACAAGATCTGAAACTGAGCATAAATAATTCCTGCTGTGGTCTCCTCCTTGAGATGAAAGTTTTAGTGTTATTGAAAACTGGATGCTGTCAAGCACAGGGTGGAGAACTCCATTGCATTGGGCAATGGAAGAGAAAGAAATTGGGCAAACATTGGTTTGAATTTGAGTTTTTTTAATTCACATGTGAGATGTGGTTGCCGCTGGCTAGGCCAGCATTTGATGCCTGTCCTAGTTGCCCTCGAAGGTGGTGGTGAGCTGCTGCCTTGAACTGCTGTGGGTTGACCCATAATGTCCTTAGGGAGGGAATTCCAGGATTTTCACCCGGCGACAGTGAAGGAACGGCTTCTGAGCCAGGATGGTGAGTGACTTGGAGGGGAACCTGAAGGTGGTGGTGTCCCCATGCTTCTGCTGCCCTAGTCCTTCTAGCTGGACACGCTTGTGGGTTTGGTAAGTGCTGTCTGAGGATCTTTGGTGAATTTCTGCAGTGCATCTTGTAGGTAGTACAGACCGCTGCTACTGAACGTTGGAGGGAGTGGATCCTCGTGAATGTAGTGCTGTTACAAGAAAAGTACGTCACCTTGCCTCATTGGATGCTGTTTCCCATTCTCCGACCTGCAGGATAAAAATTGGACGGCAGCAATTCCTGACTGAAAGTCAGAGAGATTACCTGGTAGCTCCAGCTCAGTGCTTACATCTCTCAATCTCCATCATTTGCCATCATTTCTTAGGGCTTGCTCCATGGCACCACTTCCTACCGTCCAGTAGGACCTCCAGATCTCCATTGATAAAGCGGGGTGCCCTCCTTCCAACATACCTCAGACAAACAAAGTGAGCAGTGCAGGGCAGCTGTCCACTGCCCGCAGTGGACAGGGTACATGGCTGGACTTTAAAGATGGTGCTGGTGCCAGAAATCCCCGAAAGCGTGAGCAGTGAATGGCTAACGTTTTTGCGTGTGGCAAATTGGTGAATATGATGAGCAGAGCACCAAAGGTGTGGGAAGCGCGGGCAGGGAGCCAAGTTTGGGAAGGCACTGAAAAGACCTCCGAAGATTTGCAGAGAGAAACCCTCCATGAAACTCTCTAAAATCGACCCAGCTGATTATCTGGTGTGAGTCAGAGAAAGAAAGATGTGCTGCTGACACTTTTTGTCATCAGAATCGACACGAGTACTAAATTTCAAAGGGAAGAATAATTTAGTACTGCATGAGAAATGGGTGCTCGTTGGCTGGCTGGAAATCAGTTCTGATCAATTAAGTTCATTTCATTTAATGCATTCCAGAAGCTTGCACAGACAGGGACCTATTTGCTGGTGCATTCTCCATGGCAACACCTATCTCTTATTACAGCAATACTCCAACTCTGTTCTATCAAACAATTAGTTTTACGTTTCAAGGCCAACCATCCGTTACGATGAATAAAAGGGCATGGTCTTCCTTGATGTTAAGTATCTTTAATGAGATAAAGGACAGAGATCTGTCAGGAAATGGTCTCAGATCCTGAGGGAGATGAGTGAAGAATTTGCCAAGAAAAGTATTGTATTTGTGGAATGTTTTGAGTGTAGTTCTGTGTTGGTAAAGTGGAGAGTAAGCAGTACAGCATCTATAGAATTTTTTTTGTGAAAAAGACTGAGCTGATCTGACTATTTACCTAAACACTTGTGATTGAGGGAGGAAATATTGGATCTCTAATTTAGTTTTAGATGAAATACTGTCTGTCAAAGTAAAGTAAAAATATTTAGAAAATGTTAGCACTAATTTCAGAAAAGATAATGCTTGATGAACATAGAATTATTCAAGAGGGAATAGGCATTTTAGATTCAGGAAGTACAATTGTCACAGTTTATATCAATGTTGGAAAAGCCTTCTACAATATACCGCACATGTTATTGTTCGAGTAGATTAAGGGATTTGAAATTAGAGGAAAATTGTAAAATAAATTAAAAATGATCTATCTCCAGATAATGGGTGACCTATAATAGTGCTTTATTCTATTGAAAGTCTTCATATAGCTGCTTGTGTGAGGCAAATCGTTCTCATTTCAAGGCTCATTCCCTGCAGTTTCAATTTCTTCCGCAGAGCAGGAGTAGCTCTTGTCAGCCCTTGAAGCTATCTCCTGTGATTTGCCTGTTCAGATAAGCTCTATCCCTAGTGTCCAATTTACACAGCCCTGGAGATAGCAATTCCAGAGCAGAATTGGTGATGAGTTTAGCTATTCCAACACCAAACCTACAATTTTCCCCAGTATTGTATGCAATAATTTCATGCATAGAGCACAAAGGGAGCTTTGGCTTGGAACAGAATAATTAACTTGCATGGTGCTTTCTGTTGGTGATGTATCAGTAAGAAGCAACTTGAAGTGTTGAATGGAAAGCAAATTGAAATATGGAAAGAGTTATCAGGAAAAGATATTGCTTGAAAGAAGGGGATTAATCCTGTGGTTCCTGTGAATGCAGCAAGGAAATAGGTTTCCTTGGAAATGAATAAAATGACATGAGTGCATGTGTGATGATGGATCGTGATATGATTATGAAGAAGGGGTTTAAATGAGAAAGTGGTTGGGTTTGTCATTTGTGATATGATCAGGTAGAAAATTTCCAATTGAATATTCATAATAGATGTAGGTTATTGCAATCACTTGCCCTCTACTAAAGGTCTGCTAAGAACAAATGTCATCCCAAAACTTCAAATGCTGATTGTCAGCCATTAATAGCACTTGCAGATCGTGGCTCTTCAATCAAGAAATGTTTAAATAGCAAGCATCATTTAACATCAGATTTTCATGTTACATTCAGAATCTGTTTTCCTGTTTGGTGTGCTTAAATTAAGTTGCAAAAATGACTGGTTAGTATATGTAGTGAGAATTTTATATAAGAAAAAAATTAAAAGCACAAAGGAAACAAAAATCTGTGTTGTAAAACTGGCGCTTTTGT
This sequence comes from Stegostoma tigrinum, assembly GCF_030684315.1. Lineage (NCBI taxonomy): Eukaryota > Metazoa > Chordata > Chondrichthyes > Orectolobiformes > Stegostomatidae > Stegostoma > Stegostoma tigrinum. The sequence goes on along the minus strand of NC_081367.1, from coordinate 73,336,027 downwards.
ATTGCAACCTTGGCTTTTTACACATTTATCCAGGAATGTCTTGAGATGGCCTCCACTCCTTCTTTGCAGAAAATTCTTGAATTTTACTGTTAACTGGCTCACCAGAATACAGCATGTTGATTCTACAACATAGTGATGAATGTGAACATGTGCCAGTGCTATCCTCTGTTGGAGCTGATCAAATGTCATCACCCACGAATTGCAACAGTAAATTCATTTCAAAGACTTCGGAAAGTTGGGGCATTTTGTAGTGTGTAATATGGAACATAGGGGATGTGATTCCAAATTGAGAGTGACCCTGAACAGCATGGAAGGCCTGCTCATGAGGCAATTGGAATGGTGCAAGCAAACTCGCCACGTGCAAAATCGCTTGTGACAAAATTCTCTCAAGTAGCAAGAATCAGGAACCCTGTCCATCCAACTGGCATTGTAGGTCGCTTCACTCGATCACCTGCGCAAGATTATAACAGTTGCTTTAATTGGGCAGTGAGTTGTCTAGCTCCTATTGAATCATTTAGAATCGCCTGTTCCATAAATGTTTTATTCTCTCACTCAACACAATCAGACTCTGAACGTTTTCTCTTTTCTTCTTGCAAGGCATCAGATTCTGAGAGAAGCAGAGCTAGAGAGCAGACTTTCCAATTTAAAATGAATTCCTTTTGCAAGACCATAATTGAAAATGTTATTTTGATTAGTTTTGTGATTTTTAATTTCTGTCATGTTAAATAAATCTGTATTTTGTGTGCACACCATTTTTTTTCTTCATTGTTGAAATGATGGATAATTAAAAGTAAATAGTTGAAGTCAAATTTTTCTGTGAACTAAAATAATTCTTGGAGACCTTCATTCGTTAGCTGTTACTTTAGTAACTCACCAGGCAGTGGAAATAGATTTCCCAATTTACCTTTATAAATACATCTTGTAATTTTGAATCTTGTTTCAGATTTCCTTTTAGCCTTCTCTGTGGAATGAACAGTCTCTTGATAGCCAGTCATTCTGATAAATATTTCCCATGCCTTGTCTACCACCTTGGCATCCTTCCTCAAGGTAGGTGCCCAGGCGAGAGACAAGGCAAAAGACTGCATTATTGCTCTTACGGGGACCGTGGTTCAGAGGTACAGGTATAAAATAATGCATCCCTGATCTTATGGTTCCAGGTTGAAACTGTGGAATTGCCCACGCCTAGTATTCTTTGTACACTCCAATCATTTATAGAGTTTCAGTATCTGCACTTGGGCAGGACAAACAAGACAAGGGAATACATGATGAATAGTAGGATCCTGGGAAGCACTAAGGATCCGTGGGGCCTCAGTGTGAGTATATACTTGTTCCCTAAGGTAGTGGAATAGGTAGAAAAAGTGGTTAAGCAGACAAATGGGACACTCTGCTTTATTAGCTGAGCCATAGTGTTCAAGTGCAGGGAAGTGATTCTGGAACCCTTTAAAACTTTGGTGAGGATACAGCGAGAGTATTGTGCGCTGTTTTGGTATCCACATTATAGGAGGGATGTGATTTCACCTGGAGAGGGTGTGCAGAGGAGATTTACCAGGATGTAGCCCATGCTGGAGCGTTTTAGTTAGAAATTGCATAGACTGGGATCTTTTTTTCTGGTGCAGAGGAGACTGACACTGGAGACGGAATAGAGATGTATAAAATTATGAGGGGCATAGGTGGGTGCACAGGAAGAAACCTTCCCCATGGTGTCGGGATCAATGACCAGGGGGCATAGGTTTAAGGTGAGGGGCAGGAGGTTTAGAGGAGATGTGAGGAAAATCTTTCTCTCAAAGGGTTGTAGTAATCTGGAACTCACTGTCTGTAGTAGTGATATGAGGGTTTCTGCCTCGAACATTGTGGAAGTATTAAATGTGCTCTTGTGATGCCAAGGGATACAAGACAATTGGCTAAATGCTACAGAATTGGTTTGGAATAGTTTAGCTGTTTTTTGCCAACACAGACTGGATGGCTGAAGGGCCTTTTTCTGTAAGGTAGACCGCTTTGACTCTCTGACTAAATATCTGTGCTGTTTTTATTTAATTCACTGGACGTGGGCATCACTGGCTGGAGCAACATTTATTGCCCATCCCTAATTGCCCAGAGGGCAGTTCAGAGTCAGCCACATTGCTGTGGGCCTGGAGTCACATGTGGGTCAGATCAGGTAAGGTTGGCAGTTTCCTTCCCGACAGGACATTAGTGAGCCAGATGGTTTTTGCCAACAGTTTTCTGTCCTTACCGGCTCTTGTCCTTTTATGTATGTGTGCAAATGCTGTGTTTTTTTAACGTTTTTCCTAGTTGGTTTACTTTCACGTTTTATTCCCTATCTTTCCCCTCCCATACCCCCATGGTCCTTTTAGAAACCAAACTTTCGAAAAAGCTAAGAGGTTCCGAATAGTTATAAAGTATTCTCTACCTTCAAGCGTATTGCTATTCTTTGCAACATTTACACACCACCTCTTTTAACCTGATGTCGTCTTCAATCACCAAATCACATTTCATGTTGAGTTTTTGATTTATTAATGGAATGTATTCTTAAACTTTTTGAATTTATTTAAACTTATTTATTTATGGTCAAACTTTTTTTTTAGTGTGTCCAATCAACCTTTATCAAGCCTTCTCCACAGACCTGCAGAATGAATCAGTTGTGAGTTTTATTTGTGCTTGGACTATGTCGCTTTCAAACGTATTATACAAACATATGAATTAAATCTGGAACGGGCTGCTGCTGTGATTACTCCACATTCCTGGCTCTCCCTGATGACCTTTCACCCTTTGCTTGTCAAGAATTTTTCTACCTCTGCCTTGACTGTACTTCCGCTGCCTTTTGAGAAAGTTTCCAAAGATTTGTGACTCCCTTTGGCAGGGAAGGAGCAAAAAAAGTTCTCTGTACCTTTTGTCTGAAGTGGGTCAAAAATCACACGACATCAGGTTACAGTACGAAAGGTTTATTTGAAGGCACAAGCTTTTGGAGTTTATCTCCTCCTTCGGGTATCCGTGAGTGAGGTGGCTGTAGACACAGAATTTATAAGCAAAAGATCAGAGGGCCATAGAACTGATCGAATATGTTGAACAAACTGAAGACAGCGGTTAAATCTTTCTCCAGTTAGAAAGGAGATGCAGGTTTTGATTTGATTTAATATGCGAATTCTAGAAGAGTCACTGCCCTGACATAACCGAGATTTATTAGTAAATCGTGGTTGAGGCCGTCCTCGTGGGCACTGAACTTGGCTAGTAGCCTCTGCCCAGCAATTCTGTATCTTTGAGGCGTTGCCCTGAAGTTGAAATTGCAGGTACATTCCATTTTGTTCATAAAGTGCACAATTTGTAGGCAGTCAGTGGGGCATTTGATAAATTCCTGTTTTGGAAATAAAAGCAGTCTGGCTCCAAGTTAAAACACAGACAGGTTCTAAACAAGGCCTCGCATCTAAAATGTATTGTCTGACCTGCGATATCACTTCAGGTATACTGAAAAAGCTTTAATTACCTTGGGGCAGTGACTTGAAAGAAATTCTGGGATTTGCATATTAATCATCTCCTCCTTTTGAACTGATTAATCAGCTTACAGCCATCTTAGGTTTGTTCAGTATATTTGCATCAGTTCCATGACCCTTTTGACCTTTTTGCTTATAAATTCTGTGTCTGATGCCACCTTTCTGGCTAACATCTGAAAACAAAGCGGGACTCTGAAAGCTTGTTACTAGAATGCCTAGAGTATGGAAACATGCCATTCGGCCCAACAAATCAATACCAACTCTCCGAGGAGCATCCCACCCAGACTGTCACCTCTTTCCTATCCTCGCACTCCCAATGGCTAATCCATCTAACCACCCATCTCTGGACACCAGGGGCAATTTAGGATGGCTAATCCACCCTAACCTGCACATCTTTGGACTGTGGGAGGAAACCGGAGCACCCGGAGGAAACCCACGCAGACAAGGGGAGAATTGTAAATTCCACACAGACAGTCACCTGGGGCTGGAATTGAACCTGGGTCTCTGGTACTGAGGCAACAGTGCTAACCACTGAGTCACCATGCCATCCTATAGAATCCCTACAGTGCGGAAGCAGGTCATTTGGCCCATCAAGTCCACACTGACTGTCCGAAAAACATCCCACCCATAGCCACATCCCCCTACCTTATCCCTGTATTCCCCATGGCTAACCCGCCTAACCTATACACCCCTGAACACTAAGGGCAATTTAGCATGGCCAATCCACCTGACCTGCACATCTTTGGATTGTGGGAGGAAACTAGAGCACTCGGAGGAAACCCACGCAGACACAGGGAGAATGTCTGTGTGGAGTTTGCACAGTCACCCAAGGTTGGAATTGAACCCAGATCCCTGGTGCAGTGAGGCAGCGGGGCTAACCACTGAACCACCATGGTGCTGTGTGCTTTTTGTCCTTCCCACTCCAGTCCAATACCGGCACGTCCACATCCTGTCTTGAAGTGAATGGCCCTTTCACTCTTAAATGATGACTCAAGTGCGAGATCCTTCCACAAGCAGAAACATCATCTCCACATCTATCCTGTCAAGTCTCCACAAGATCTTGCAAGTTTCAGTCAGGTCACCTCTTAGTCTTCAACACTTCAGTGGATATAAACTTTCCCTATCCAGCGGTTCCGCATAAGGCAACCCATCTATTCCAATTATTAGTGTATTAAGCTTTCTCTGAACTGCTTTCAACACGTGAACCTCCCTCCTTAATTGGTGAGACCAATATTGTACAGAATACTCCAAATGTGGACTAATGACTGCCCTGTATAATTCAAGAATTATTTCCATATTTTTGTATTTATTTCCCTTGCAATCAGCAATTAGCTTTTATAATTACAATGTGGTTGACTCCTCTGAGCGAGTAGGGATGGGCAGTAAAATCCCAGTCTAGCTAGTGACACCAGTATTGTAGTTTCTGCAGACTAAACTTTTGTAGTTTGTGCATGAGGCTGACCAAATTCTTCTTCCTCTCAGAGCTCTGCAGTATCTCGGCATTTAAATAACATTCTATATTTTAAACCTTTGCTACCAAACTGGACAATTTCATACTTTCTCATAATATACTCCATCTGTTGCATCTTTGCGCACTATATCTGTTGGTATCTTTTTGTAGCTTCCTTGTGTCCACTTTCCAAATTCCTTTACAACCTAGTTTTGAGTTATCAGCAAATTTCTCAACCATTCCTTTGGTCCCTTCATCAAGACATTCTATATAAGTTGTAGAAAGTTGAGGCTTCAATACCAATCCTGTGACATACCATTTGTTACATCTTTCCAACCAAAAAACTACCCATTTATGCCTATTTTCTGGTTCTTCTGAGCTAGCCAGTATTCAATTCATATTACACACTTCACAGTACACTTTGATCTTCTGCAGTAGCTTTTGACATGGTAGTTAATCAACTATCTTCTGGAAACCCTCTTACAATACAACCACTGGTTCCCCATTATCCACAACAAGCTCGTTCCTCAAAGAACGAAACAAAAGCAGAAAGAGCTGGAAAAGCTCAGCAGGTCTGGAAGGATCTGTGGGGAGAAATCAGACTCAATGTTTTGAGTCCAGTGACCCTTCCTCAGAGCTCCTTCAGAACTCAGAATTCCTCAAAGAAGGAATTGGTTAAAAATGATTTCCCTTTCACAAAACCATGGTGACTGTGCCTGATTGTGATGAATTTTTCTAAGTACTTTACCAGAATCTCTCTATAAATAGCTTCTAACATTTTTTTTCTCCAAGATGAATACTATGCTAACTGGCTTGTGCTGTCCTCCTCCTTGTCTCCCTGCCTTTTCAAATGAAAGACTTACACACACTAACTTTCAATCTAATGAAATCACCCTTGCAAGTCTGGAGAACTTTGGTTAATTGTAACCAATTTCTCACGCTAGCCAATTATTTTAATACCTTAGGATAAAATCCATCAGGAGCCAAGGATTTCTTATCCCACATCTTAAATACTTTGCTCACCACTTCTTCCCGAGGGATTGTGAATTTGATTTCGCCCTTCCTTCTGTTTCCTAATATACAACTATTCCTTGAATGTTAGTTTTTATTCTGTGTAGTGAAGACTGATGCAAAATATCTGTTCAATTCATCTGCCATGTCCTCAATTTTCATTGTTAATTCCCCTAGAGAACACTTTTTTCCCTGCAGGATCAAAGCTAATCTTTAATTCTTTTCAAAATATCTAGAGGAATTCTTTATCTGGTTTTAAAATTTCTAGCTAGCATTTTTACATACTCCAATTTGTCCAAGATTGATGATATTTTTAACTTCTTCATTTAGCTAACCACTGTTGGTTGTCCCCTAGGATTTTTTCTTTTTCACTGTAATGTATCTATGCTGCATTTTCTGATTTTACCCCTGTCTAAATCGTGTCTCCAAGAGTAGGTCTGTGGGTGGAAATTCTGCAACAAGGTGCTCACGTGCTAGCCCCTCTGTACCCACAAGCCCCAAGTCAGAAGTGTGAGAGCATGGATGGGTGCAGCTCTAGGAACGCTCAAAGCCTGAACTATCCAGGACAAGGCGACCTGCTTGATTGATATGGGGAGAAAGCAGGATTAGGCTATTGAGTCGGACGATCAGCATTGATCGTGAAGAATGGCAGGGCAGGCTCAAAGGGCCAAATGGCTGCCTCCTGCTCCTGTCTCCTAGGTTTCCATGTACCCATCTTTCACTTTGAACATTCCCTCCCTTTATAACTGATGAACAAAGGCAGCAGAGTGGGCCATCAACAAGGGGCATTGTAGTAGCTCACCAACGCTCCTTCAATAGCACCTTCCAAACCTATGACCTGCACTACCCTGAAGGATGAAGGCAGTGGATACATGGGAACTCCACCACCCCTGAGCCACATGCTATCCATAGCCTTTCCCTCATGGCCATTGGGTCAAAACCCTGGAGCTCTCTGCTTAACAGTGCTGCGGGTGCCCTTACACTGTAACAGTTGTTCACGACGAGCTATCCTGTTGTTAGGGAATTTAGGAGACCGCAAGAACCGCAAATGCTGGAGTCAGAGTCGACACAGTTTGGAGCTGGAGGAACACAGCAGGCCCCTGTTGAAGGCTCCTGACCTGAAATGTTGACTTTCCTGCTCCTCTGATGTTGCCTGACCTGCTATGACCCTCCAGCTCTGCACTGTATTGACCTGAAATTAGGGATTGGTTAACCACTATAAAGGCTTGGTAGGACCAGCAACGTCTACATCTCGTGCTCCAAATGAAGAAAATCCTTCTGTTTTGCTTTGTAAGTTTGCATGGATTTTACTTGCTGGTGCTCCCAGACTGTTACATTCTCTGTCCGTGGCTGTCCTGCACATACACCACTTCGAAGGAGCAAATTACTGCAGATGCTGGAATTGAAACTGAAAACAAAAAATGCTGGATGTCACAGCGGGTCAGGCAGCATCCATGGAGAGAGAGCTAGCTGATGAGCACTTATCTAGTCTCGAAACATTAGCTTGCCCTCTCTCCATGGATGCTGCCTGACTCCAGCATTTTTTTTGTTTTCTGTTCAGTTCTGTCGTACTGTTTTGAGGATGGAAAGCTATTGATTTGTTCTGATGCAAAGGAATCCAAGGACAGCTGATGATGTCGGCAAACATTTCAGGTGAGTGCTTTGGTGGTGAGCAATTATTGAAGTGTTTTGTTGCAGTCATGATCACTGGATGGAATCGTAGAATCAATCTCATGTGCCTTTTGTCTTTACTGGAAACCATACCTACTCCATCCCCCACCTCTCTACCTCCCCGCAAAACGTCCTCAAGTTTTCATTTAATTTCCCTGCAAAAGTTTCTACTAAACTTGTTTCCATGCTTACAGAAGTGCAGATCATAGATCACAGCAATTTGCTGGGTGAAGAATAAATTGTGCTCATTAGCCCTGTGACTCCTGTCACTTACCTTGCATTGTTACTGACCACTTTTTTTTTTCTCATCTTGAATGGAATACACTACTTGGATGGATAGTTGAGGCAGGAAACCTGAAGACTTCCTAAAAAGTATATGGTTTAGGACAGGAAGTGTCGTAACAATCAAGACTGTGGTCCAAGTGCTGGAAAGTGGGACCAGCATAGATTTGGAGTAGTTTAGTTGGTTCAGACTTGATGTATGGTTCTGTGATCTTTGGTTTCTCTGTTTAATAGAGAACAGTACTAATTTCTCCAATCTGTTTCACTAACTGTAATTTCCCCATCCCTGGAACCATTCTGGTAAATCACTGTCAAGTGCATGGCTGCCCTTCTTAATATGGTATATTAAAAATATCGTCACATGCAGCGGAGAAACCAGTGTGAAAGTCAGATGCTTGAAGTGGAGCCAAATACTAACAGCCGAAACAGCAGGTCAGAATTTCATCTTGCACTGCTTCCCATCTTGTGCTGGAATTTGAAGTCTTGCATGAGCAGTGTCAATGTTGTAATTGTTATCTAGCTTTTTTTAAATTCATTTGTGGGATGTGGGTGTCGCTGGCTGGCCAGCATTTATTGGCCAGCATTTATTGTCCATCCCTAGTTGCCCCTTGAGAATTGTGAGGGTGAGCTGCTTCCTTGAACCGCTGAGGTCCACCTGCTGTAGGTTGACTCTCAATGCCCTTAGGGAGGGAATTCTAGGATTTTGACCCAACAACAGTGAAGGATTGGCAATAAATTTCCAACACTCCTGACTTGTGCCTTGTAGATGGTGGATGGGCTTTGGGGAGTCAGGAGGTGAGTTACTCGCTGCAGTACTCCCAGCTTCTGGCCTGCTCTTGTAGCCACCATGTTAATGTGGTGAGTCCAGTTGAGTTTCTGTTGATGTTGATAGTGGGGTTTCAGTGATGATAACACCATTGAATGCCATGGGGCCATGGTTAGATTGTTTCTTACTGGTGATGGTCATAGCCTGGCATTTGTGTGGTGCGAATGTCACTTGCCACTTGTCAGCCCAAGCCTGGATATTGTCCAGATCTTGTTGCATGTGAACATGGACTGCTTCAGTATCTGAGGAGTCACGAATGGTGTTGAACATTGTGCAATCATCAGTGAACATCCCCACTTCTGACCTTATGATAGAGGGAAGGTCATTGATGAAGCATCTGAAGATGGTTGGGCCTAGGAGACTATCCTGAGGAACTCCTGTAGAGATGCCCTGGAGCTGAGATGACTGACCAACAACCTCGACCATCTTCCTACGTGTCAGGTATGACTCCTAATAGCGGAGAGTTTTCCCCTGATACCCATTCATTCTAGTTTTGCTACGGTTTCTTTGATGCCAGACTCTGTCGAATGCAGACTTGATGTCAAGGCCTGTCACTCTCACCTCACCTCTGGAATTCAGCTCTTTTGTCCATGTTTGAACCGAGGCTGTAATGTGGTCAGGAGCTGAGTGGCCCTGGCGGAACCCAAACTGGGCTTCTGTAGACCTGAAACGTCAGCTTTTGTGTTCCTCTGATGCTGCTTGGCCTGCTGTGTTCATCCAGCTCCACACTTTGTTATCTCAGATTCTCCAGCATCTGCAGTTCCCATTATCTTCGTTCATCGAGCAGGTTATTGCTGAGCAGGTGCTGCTTGATAGTGCTGTTCCTGACACCTTCCATTCCTTTACTGATGATCGAGAGGAGACTGATGGGGCAGTAATTTGTCGTATTGGATTTGTCCTGCTTCTTGTGTACAGGACATACTTGGGCAATTTTCCACGTTGTCTGGTAGATGCCAGTGTTGTAACTGTACTGGGGAGCAGCAAGTTCTGGAGCACAAGTCTTAAATCCTAATGCCGGAATGTTGTCAGGGCCCATAGTCTTTGCAGTATCCAGTGTCTCTAACCATTTGTTGATATCACGTGGAGTGAATGGAATTGGCTGAAGACTGGGGACCACTGGAGGAGAACGAGATGGATCACTCACTCGGCACTGCTGGCTACAGATTGCTGTGAAAGCTTCAGCCTTTCCTTTTGCACTGATTTGCTGGGCTCTTCCATCATTGAGGATGGGGATATTTGTGGAGCCTCCTCCTTCAGTGAGTTGTTTAATCACCAACCACCATTCATACCTGGATGGGGCAGGACTGCAGAGCTTAGATCTGATCAGTTGGTCGGGGGATCCCTTAGCTCTGTCTGTCACTTGCTGTTTGGCATGCATTAATCCTGTCAGGTGGCTTCACCAGGTTGATAACTTATCTTCAGGTGTGCCTGGTGCTACTCCTGACATGCCCTCCTGCACTCTCATCTGAACCAGGGTTGATCCCCTGGCTTGATGGTAATGGTTGAATTGGGGACATGCCAGGCCATGAGATTACACATTCTGCTGCTGTTGATGGCTCACAGCACCTCATGGGTGCCCAGTCTTGAGTTGCTAGATCTCTGTGAAGTCTGTCCCATTTAGTACGGTGATAGTGCCACACAGCTTGGAGGTTATCCTCAGTGTGAAGGTGGAAAATCATCTGTGCGATGGTCACTCTTACTGATACTGTCATAGACTGAAGCACCTGTAGCTGGCAGATTTGTAATGATGAGGTCCAGTATGTTTTTCTCTCTTGTTGGCTCCCTCACCACCTGCCGCAGACCCAGTCTAGCAGCTATATTCCTTTAGGACCTGACCAGCTCGATCAGTCGTACTGCCGCCGAGCCACTCTTCGTGGTGGACATTTGAAATCCCCCACCCAGAGTACATTTTGTGTTCTGGCTATCCTCAGTCCTTCCTCCAAATGTAGTTAACATGGAATGCTGACTCATCAGCTGAAGGAGGATGGTATGTGGTAGTCAGCAGGTGCTTTCCTTGCCCGTGTTTAACCTGAAGCCATGAGACTTTATGTGGCCTGGAGACAATGTTGAGGACTCCCAGAGCAACTCGCACTTGTATCGCCATCTGTGCTGGGTCTGTCCAACTGGTGAGACAGGACATATCAGGGATGGTGATGGTGGTGTCTGGGACATTGTAAGGTATGATTTTGTGACTATGACTGTGTCAGGCTGTTGCTTAACTAGCCTGTGACACAGCTCTCCCAGTTTTGGCACTAACCGCAAGATGTCAGGGAGGGGGACTTTTCAGGGGTCAACAGGGCTGTTTCTGCCACTGGCTTCTCTGGTGTCCAGGTGATCTGTCCAGTTTCATTTCTTTGAGGCTTAGTCATGAGTGGTACAACTAATTAGCTTGCTGGGCCATTTCAGAGGGCAATTAAGAGTCAACCACTTTGCTGTGGGTCTAGGGTCACATGTAGGCCAGACCAGGTGAGGACATTAGTGAACCAGATGTGTTTTTCTCACAATTGACAATGATTTCATGGTCATCAGTGGATTCTTAATTCAAGTTATATGTTGACCCTTCTCTTTGTGGAACCTTGAGTTGCTGGAAAGCTGTTGTTTGCTGATATACGGAACATGCACGGAAGATATTAAGTCATATTTTAAGGTAATGTATGTCGTGAAATATTGATAATTATTGAACTACAAGTGGAAGCAGCAGACCCTGTCAGGACAATGGAAAGAATTGGAGAAGAGGACTTGTGACATAGCGTGCTAGTAGTGGGGTAATTTTAAAAATCTGGAAGTCACTGGCAATGGTTTACAGCAATTACACAATTGGTTAAGGTAGATCCTTGTACAGTTTCAGAATATAGCAATGTTATTAAATTGCTACTTTCTGTCAGTCATAAGTATTGAAAATAATGCTGAATTAACACTGCATAGAGTTTTGGCTAAAATTGGGAGCTTCAAAATGAGTGTGTATTCTTGGTTAGAAGTAGTAATTTCAAAAGCATATTCGAGCTGCTGCCTTGTGTCTGCAGCTCACCTAAAGGTGCTGACAGGAATGGACCTGCACTCAGCCGAGGGCTAGAAAACCCTCATTCACTCTGTACCTGCTGCAAGGAAGTGAGAAGAATCTATAAGGGAGAGGTTGAAGAACAGAAAATCCTGACGAGCGGAAGGATAGTTTCAGTGATCCCTGTGGCTGGGGCCCATTGAGCTGCTTCCTTTTTTCTTTCCCCTTCCACCCATACCCCACCAATTCCACCCCCCCCCCCCGCCCCCAACCACTGTCTGTCGGGGTCTATTAAAGGTGGGGGAGGGGTGGGGACTGTTATTGTTTTAACTCATAGAGCCATAAGTCAACAGTTCATTGTTATTTACATGTGGTTATAATCCACTTATTTGTAATATATAGCTGTTCTTGTGAGCACACAAATCTGGACAGTGTTTTCCATTTAGATTGGGTCTGTAACAGGTAACTTACGTACTGTGATGAAATGTATAACTTCTATGTTGAGCCCAGGCAGAGCAAAGCTTAATTTCCAGCCCCAGTGAGGTGCTACAAACAGCTTGACAAAGTTATTGGTTTTCAGCGGTTTAAGAAATATTTTGTACTTAGTTTCTCTGAAGAATGGTTCTTGTGTGATTATTCCTATTTTTGTATTGATTTAGAGAGGTGTGTTTATCTGGAAATCCTCTTGCTTTTGCCCTTGGCCCAATGGTTAGCACTGCTGCCTCACAGTGCAGGGAACTGGGTTCGATTCCACCCTTCAGGTGACTGTGAAGTTTGCACGTTCTCCCCATGTCTGCTCGGGTTTCCTCCCACAGTCCAAAGATGTGCAGGTTAGGAGAAGTGGCTGTGCTAAATTGCCCCATGGTGTTCAGTGATCTGTAGGAAAGATGGATTAGCCTTGGGAAACATAGGATTGTAGGGACAAGGTGGGGGATGGTCTAGGTGGGATGCTGTTTGGTGTAGACTCGATGGGCTGAATGGTCTGCTTCCACACTATGGATTCTATGATTCGGTGATCTTCCTGAGGCTAATACACATCTCAACTTGCCTTCTATGAGCATTGGGCTTAAGAACTTGCGACCTTTTGGTACATTATGCATTAACTTGCCTGAAAGCACAGACACAATAGGAGCAAAGGTCAACCAGTTCCATCATGCTGCTGTTATGAATTCCACATTAGGGTTTGTCATGTGACCTGATGTTATGGCCATTCTACTCCTGAGAAGCTTTCTTGGGGTCATGCCAGCTAACTCCTGGTAATACAGCAACTCTGCAACTTCTAGAGTTTAAGTTTGGAGATTTTAAAAAATGGTTTAAATACTGGGGTTATTGCTTAATTGAATTACCGTTGTATTAAGTTTAATTGCTGAGTATTTGGCAAATGGTCAAATTAATTGTGTTTTGGAGAAAAAGGTGACATCATATTTTGTACAAAAAGTCTTGGTTGAATCCAGAAGTCCAAGAGCAATGTAGTGCTCTTCAGTTAGACAGTGGCTTCCTCATATCGCCCAAAGTGACTCCATTTTCAAGCCTGAGAATTGAGTGGTAAGGGAAATCTATGGGTGGGTGGGTGGGAGGGAGGCCCTGTGTAAGGAGGAGCCTCCCAGTGAGTGTGAGATATAGTTGTTGCGACTTAGATCTCAATGGCAACTGAAATACTTCCACATGGGCCATTATCCCATCATTAAGTCACCCTTTTATACTTGTATAGTACTTGACACTGGTCCGTCTTCCTGAGATTCAACTCTGACTGAACAGAAACTCTGACACTGCTGTTTATCTGTCAGCCAGGGCTCCTTGATTAGACCAGATGAACAGCCCCAATTTGTTTTCCTTTATTCATTCACAGGATGAAGGGTGTTGCTGGCTAGGCAGCATTTATTGCCCATCCCTAATTTCCTAGAAGACATTTTAAGAGTCAACCACATTGCTGTGGGTCTGGAGTCACATGTAGGCCAGACCTGGTAAGGATGGCACTTTTCTTCCATAAAGGACATTAGTAAACCAGATGGGCTTTTCTAACAATCATCAATGATTCACATTAGACTCTTAATTCCATATATTTATTGAATTCAGACTCTTCCACCTGCTGTGGCAGGATTTGGAACCGCCTCCCCAGAATGTTGTCTGGATCCCTGGATTAACAGTCCAACTGATAATACCACTAGGCCATTTCCTCCCCCTAATCAAGGAACTCATATTCTCTGAGCTCCTCCTGGCTGACCTTGTTACAATCACTATTGATGCCCCTGATCTCTCAGCCTCTGAGTTTCAGCTTGTGACACCATTTGGAATCCTAAGCGTAGATGTATGCCAGGAGACAAGGGAAGAGATTGTGGGGCCCTGGTGGAGATATTTAATGCTTTGGCTATAAGTGAAGTGCCAGATAACTGAAGAATAGCTAATGTGGCTCCTTTGTTCAGGAAAGACAGCAGGAATAGGCCAGATAATTATAGACCTGTTAGTTTGATGTCAGTGGTAGGGAAATTATTGGAAAAAATTTCTGGAAGAGACAGTATTAATCAATACGTAGAATGTCAGGGATTGATCAGGGACAGTCAGCACAGAATTGTTAGAGCTGCCATATTTATTTTGTTTCGCTAAAGTCTGAATTGAAACTACTTGGCATCACTCTGCAAATTTAGGATTTTGTTTTGCTTTTTTTAAAAAAGTGCTTCTTTTTAGGTACTGAAATTAACACTCTGAACATCCTTGGAGGTGGTAGGGGTGAAGGAAATTTTTGATCTTGCAGCATAGTTTTAATGATGGGGTGAAGAAAATGAGCTGGAGTCAGGGTCACTACTTCTGGATGTAGCCTGGAGGTGAATTAATCCTAAGCGGGGACAGACTGGAGTGTCTGCCTTCATGAACTGGAGTATTGGCCCAGGTCTATAGATCTGTGTGAGACCACCCCTCCCAACTTCCCCGCGCCCCCTAACTCCCTAACCCATCCCATCCATCAACGATCCCCTGTGTAGAGAAGTCTTGACTCCTGTAATAACATTTGGGAGAAGTTTAAAATGCTCATTAAAATTGTCCAAACCATTTGAAAACCATTTTGAAGGCACCACTATTCTAATAATTGATTATAAGACCAGTCAGCCAAACATTTCACAAACCTTAACAGCTGTATTAAACACTTGAACTAAAGTTTAGAACTCAGCCAAGCATGTCTAATGTTCCAGATATCAGTTTTGTGGTTGGTGTGTTTCCAACTATAACTGCTTATTATTTTAAGAAATGAAGCTCCGAACCAGGGCTTCCCAAGCTGTGGACCATGACTAGTTTACCCCCTGCTCTTTCAAAAAGAAATTGTGGTTGTTAGCTGCAAGGCTGGCATGGAGCCACTGGATTGCTGTCAAATGCTGGCTGTAGCATGGCTCTTAATAATCTTTAGCTTTTTTAAAAAAGGTGTTTTGTAGCCGAGCTAGCCAAACATTGAAGCCCGAATGATGTGGGTTTTCAGTATATTGTTACTAATTTGGAACTTTGAATGAAAAATAGACAGTAGTTTTCGGTACACTAAGAGTGACTTGTTCTGTCCAGAAGTCAGAAAGTTATTTTTGAACTATGAATTCAGGGAGCTTTTCTGAGAAAGACCGATTCTGAGTTATTTCAAATAGCTACCCAGGAGTTAATTGCCGAATTGCTTACAAAGTCAAACATTCATGAAGCAAGAAGCACAAAAAGCAAGGCCAGGAGCCACAATCCGGTTTCAGTCGGGAGAAGATCATGCCCTAGAAGAAGGGCAGCATTTTGGACTTTTTGTACGAGTCTCCGGACAGCAAGAGGAAGTAGAAATGGTCAGGTTGTCAACCGGGATATCTTTGTCCCGTACCATGAGAGCTGGGAAACAAGTCATGAACCCATCAGTGCTGACAAATCCATCTCAGCCTGTAATTGCCCAATCAGTCTTACCTGGTTTGGCCAACGTGTGACTCCAGACCCACGCAATGTGGTTGACTCTGAACTGCCCTCTGGGCAATTAGGGATGGGCAATAAATGCTGCCTGGCCAGCAATGCCCTCAGCCCATGAATGAGTAAAGGAGTCTACTCTCTATCATCAATAAAGTGATAGAGGTTGTTGTTATGCAGCATTTGCTTAGCCATAACCTGCTCACTGGCACTCAGCTTGCGTTCCATGAGAGTCATTCAGCTCCTGACCTCATTACAGCCTTGGGGCAAATATGGACAAGAGAAAGAGCTCATGCCAGAGGTGAAGCAAGAGTAATTTCCCATAACATCAAGGCTGTGTTTGACCAAGCAAAACCGGAGTCCATGGTGATTGGAGGGTCCTCCAGTCCGAGGACATGAGGAAGGTATCTGTGATTGTTGAATGTAATTTGTCTCAATTCCAGGATATCTCTGCAGGAGTTCGTCCGGCCAGTGACCTAGGCCCAACCATCTTCAACTGCCTCATCAATGATCTTCCCTTCGTTGTCTGGTTAGGAGAGGTTATGTTCATGATTACACAATTTTCAGCATTGTTCGTGTCCCCTCAAGTCCATGGTAAATGCAGCAAGACTTGGCATCCCAGACTTGAATCTTGTCCAAGTGGCAAGCAATGTTCAATTGTCACAGACGATGACCACCTTCACCGAGAGAATCTGACCACCATGGCCTCATATTCGATGTCACCAACGGCAGCTTCCAAACCTCTACCATCTTGAAGAACGAGGGCAGCAGATACATGGGAACACCACCCCCTGCAAGTTCATCTTCATGCAACTCACCATCCTGACTTCGAAATAAATCACAGCTTCTCTAGTCTCAGTGGGCCAACATCCTTGCATTCCCTCCTGAACAGCATTGTGGGCCTACGTACACCAACTGAACTGCAGTAGTTCAAGAAGGGCAAGATTAATTTAGAATATCTGGTCAACATGTACAAGTTGGATCAAAGTAAATTTCTGTGCTGTACATCTTTTTGTCACCAACATTTATTCTCAATGGTAACCAGGGACAGACAATAAATGCTGGCCCAGCAACAATGCCAACATCCTGACAGTGACTGAGAACCCCTCAACTCGCTTGGAATTTAGGCTCTTCGGCTGGTTTACAAACAAAGCCTCTTTATTTATTGAGCAAAACAAAGATAGGAGTAGAGTGACAGGTAATTCCAAAGTCCAATATTCATCGTAAATTGTTAAGATTATTTTTAAAATTAAGAGATTATTTCAATCTTGGATTGTGTGCAAAGATCAGCACAGTCAGACAACGAAGGTGCGAACAGATTTTGGTTGAGATTACTGTTGTAATGTCTTTCAGCAAGGAAGTGATATACTTATTCTTGGTGGAATCGTCTGAGTTTGAGGCCATTGCTGCAGTTAACAAACCTGCAAAACCAACATTAATTAATTTAGCAGCATGAAGAGTTGTAGAATATTTGATCGCTATTTGCATACACTGACAGACCTAATATTAAAAAAAGTGTTGGAAATACTCAGTAGGTCTTGCAGTGAATCTGGAGAGAGAAATGGACTTGTCAGGTTGGTGGTCCTTAATCAGAATTGACAAGTTGTATGCTCCATGAATCTGGTCTTTATATCGTCAAAGCACTTAATTTAGCAAAATGTAATACTGACTGATATGGAAGGGCTATTTCAATTTCGTACACTGCCGCACTTGATCTGGGACAATGTTTCTATTCTCTCCTGGAGTCCTGAGAGCTTCTGTGGATTTTGTCTTTCTTGTAGTGTTACTCCTGTATTGTGGTAAGTTCGCATATTCACAAGTTGGTATCTAATTTGATTTAGAGGGAACTGCCGATGTAGGAGAATCCGAGGTAACAAGGTGTTCCGCTAAGTTCACGACAAACGACTGCATCTCCCAGTTGCAAACCATTTCAACTCCCCCTTCCCACTCCTTGGACGACATGTCCATCCTGGGCCTCCTGCAGTGCCACAATGATGCCACCCAAAGGTTGCAGGAACAGCAACTCCTATTCCGCTTGGGAACCCTGCAGCCCAATGGTATCAATGTGGACTTGACAAGCTTTTAAAGTCTCTTCCCCGCTCCCCCCCGACCACCCCACCCCCACCGCATCCCAAAACCAGCCCAGCTCATACCGCCCCCCTCCCTAAACTGTCCTTCCTTCCTCCCACCTATCCATACCTCCTACCTCAAGCCCCACCCCACCTACCTACCAGCCTCATCCCGCCTCCTCGACCTGTCCGTCCTCCCCTGGACTGACCTATCTCGTCCCTACCTCCCCACCTACACTCACTTTTACTGGCTCCACCTGCACCTCTTTGATCTGCCTGTCTCCTCTCCACCTATCTGCTCCTCTATCCATTCTCCATCCGCCTTCCCCGTCTATCTATTTACTTCAGAATCCCCTTCCCCTCCCGCATTTCTGAAGAAGGGTCCAGGCCTGAAACATCAGCCTTCCTGCTCCTCTACTGCACGGCCTGCTGCATTCATCCAACTCTGTACCTTGTTGTCTCTTGGTATCTAATTTCATGCTTTATGACTTTGTGATATGCAGTTCCTTAGTGCAGGACCTTCCAACCCTGCACTCTATATTACGTCGAAGGCCAAGGGCAAGACATGTATGAGACATTGATTGCCCTCCTTCAAGCTTCACGCAGCCCTGACTCAGAACATGATATTACACATTATATCCTCATTCTGTTCTCTCTGATAAGCGCTTGCTTACTCAGCCTGTCTGAACTCCCTTTTCAAACCTTTTTTTTTGTATCCTCATCACAACTCATTTCCATCAAGTATATTGCTGCTGCTTTGACTGTCTGTAAATCAATATTGTGGAACTCCCTTCCGAGCAGTGCTGTGTGTAATACCGCCCCTCGTACATACACAGGGCGGCAGGATTTCAAGAAGAAATCCTCTTTCAAGTACAATTTGGTGTAGGGCAATTCATTTTGACTTTGCTAACAGTGCCTACATGCCATGAATAAATAGAAAAAAGGCTCAATCAGTGCCACAATTCTGGTCACTAGCAGGAAGAGTGAACACTAAACTTACTGCAGACTTCTGTAAGCAAGCTGGAGAGACAAGTTATAGGGACGTAGACTTTGCACCTTTTGTAACAGCTGTTGGTGCCAATCTTTCATTGTATAATGTGTCCTAATTGTTCAAATTTCAGAGTACAAACTGCTGAAAAGCATACAAGGATTCTAACTTCTCTATTTCTCAGTTGAGTCTTGCATTCAACATTTCTTCCTTCAGCTGTGCTAAAAGTACCCGATAAAGGTATTGTACAAAGACAATCTTTATTATTTTCATTTTATCAGAAACAGATTAAGTTACTGTTCATGACCTTTGCTGTTCCTAGTGATTATTTTGCCACGCACAATCCTTTGGCTGCACTCCAAAGAAACTCACTGTTGAGTATTTTGTGATACTTCTGATGATGCAATAAGGTATTTTTCAATGGACAAGCTGCACAAAACGCTTTTACTACCACGCTGTGTGTAACTGTAGAGCCTGGGCTCATGTAGAAGTGTTTCAAAAGTATTAAATGTTTCATGTGTAGCTCCTGGATATTTTGAAAATAATTGTCTGATTGGACAGGGTCAACATGAAATTCCAAAGGGGAAATCATGTTTGCCAAACCTGATGGAATATTTGGAAGATTCTTCCAGTGGAGCCTGTAATAGGGAACTAGTGGATGTAAGATAATAAAATGTGAGGCTAGATGAACACAGCAGGCCCAGCAGCAGCTCAGGAGCACAAAAGCTGACGTTTCAGGCCTAGACCCTTCATCAGAGAGGGGGATGGGGTGAGGGTTCTGGAATAAATAGGGAGAGAGCGGGAGGCAGACCGAAGATGGAGAGAAAAGAAGATAGGTGGAGAGGAGAGTATAGGTGGGGAGGTAGGGAGGGGATAGGTCAGTCCAGGGAAGACGGACAGGTCAAGGAGGTGGGATGAGGTTAGTAGGTAGGAGATGGAGGTGCGGCTTGGGGTGGGAGGAAGGGATGGGTGAGAGGAAGAACAGGTTAGGGAGGCAGAGACAGGTTGGACTGGTTTTGGGATGCAGTGGGTGGAGGGGAAGAGCTGGGCTGGTTGTGTGGTGCAGTTGGGGGAGGGGACGAACTGGGCTGGTTTTGGGATGCGGTGGGGGAAGTGGAGATTTTGAAGCTGGTGAAGTCCACATTGATACCATTGGGCTGCAGGGTTCCCAAGCGGAATATGAGTTGCTGTTCCTACAACCTTCGGGTGGCATCATTGTGGCACTGCAGGAGGCCCATGATGGACATGTCATCTAAAGAATGGGAGGGGGAGTGGAAATGGTTTGCGACTGGGAGGTGCAGTTGTTTGTTGCGAACCGAGCGGAGGTGTTCTGCAAAGCGGTCCCCAAGCCTCCGCTTGGTTTCCCCAATGTAGAGGGAGCCACACCGGGTACAGTGGATGCAGTATACCACATTGGCAGATGTGCAGGTGAACCTCTGCTTAATGTGGAAAGTCATCTTGGGGCCCTCCAACCCCACCACACCCGGCACCTTCCACTGCAACCGCAGGAAATGCTACACTTGCCCCCACACCACCTACCTCACCCCTATCCCAGGCCCCAAGATGACTTTCCACATTAAGCAGAGGTTCACCTGCACATCTGCCAATGTGGTATACTGCATCCACTGTACCCGGTGTGGCTCCCTCTACATTGGGGAAACCAAGCGGAGGCTTGGGGACCGCTTTGCAGAACACCTCCGCTCGGTTCGCAACAAACAACTGCACCTCCCAGTCGCAAACCATTTCCACTCCCCCTCCCATTCTCTAGATGACAGGTCCATCATGGGCCTCCTGCACTGCCACAATGATGCCACCCGAAGGTTGCAGGAACAGCAACTCATATTCCGCCTGGGAACCCTGCAGCCTAATGGTATCAATGTGGACTTCACCAGTTTCAAAATCCCCCCTTCCCCTACTGCATCCCTAAACCAGCCTAGTTCGTCCCCTCCCCCCACTGCACCACACAACCAGCCCAGCTCTTCCCCCCCCCCCCCCCCCCCCCCACCCACTGCATCCCAAAACCAGTCCAACCTGTCTCGGCCTCCCTAACCGGTTCTTCCTCTCACCCATCCCTTCCTCCCACCCCAAGCCGCACCCCCATCTACCTACTAACCTCATCCCACCTCCTTGACCTGTCCGTCTTCCCTGGACTGACCTATCCCCTCCCTACCTCCCCACCTATACTCTCTCCACCTATCTTCTTTACTCTCCATCTTCGGTCCGCCTCCCCCTCTCTCCCTATTTATTCCTGTTCCCTCTCCCCATCCCCCTCTCTGATGAAGGGTCTAGGCCCGAAACGTCAGCTTTTGTGCTCCTGAGATGCTGCTTGGCCTGCTCTGTTCATCCAGCCTCACATTTTATCTTGGAATTCTCCAGCATCTGCAGTTCCCATTATCTCTCTTGGAATAGATGGGTCATTTTCAGGTTGGCAGTTGGGATACAGTGAGGACCAGTGTTTGGGCCCCTCACCGTTTCACAATCTATATTAGTGATTTGAATGTGGCTAACATTGTAAACTGTCTAAATAAAAACCAAAAGAACTGCGGATGCTGTAAATCAGGAACAAAAACAAAGTTGCTGGAAAAGCTCAGCAGGTCTGGCAGCATCTGTGAAGGAGAAAACAGTTAACGTTTCTGGTCCAGTGACCCTTCCTTGGTTCTTCAGACCTGCTGTGCTTTTCCAGCAACTTTGTTATTGTTCCTGATTGTAAACTGTCTGCTCGTCCTTCTGCCTTCCTCTAACTTGCATTTATGTCATGCTGTCACATTTTCTGAGGCTGTCTCAAGCACCTCAACAAATTTATGAAGCCGCTGCTTCATAAACCAAACAAACGCGGCAGCATCCAGTTTTTGCACAGCCAACGTCTCTCAAAAACCATTGGTAAATGACCAGCCAATCCTTTTGAATTCAGTGCTAATTGTTGAATGACAAATACTACTACTCTTCTGAATAAGAGCTTTGGATATTTTTGCATCCATTTAAATGGACTGGACTCTGTTTTTATTCTGTTCTTGTAAAAACTGCCAGAATGTCACTTATGTGATGGCCTTGATTTTGAGCGGGGCTGCAACAGTAGTGTTTGGAGCAATTACACTTGCTTTTGACTTGAGCAAATCTGTTATCACAAGCCAAAATAATATCCAAAGGGTGTGTTTATGGGATTTTACTATATTTGAACAGCTAATAGTTACTGTATTTATTATGCAGTTAAGTTTCCAGTAGTTATTGTAAATTCCTCTTCATTGTTTGTATTTTAATGAGTGTTTAAATAACTTATGCTTTACTTAAAATAATGTAGTTTGACCATTGCATCTGGAACATGACACTGTACGTCGATCTTTAAAATAAGGAAGAAGTTAGGGTCCAGACTACCACCTTAAAAATGTTGGGAAGGGGGTCTGGTCCATAATGCACTTGAATGATGTAATCTTTTGGAAACTTTAAAATTTAATCATTTCAAGTTGAGGCAGAGAATTGCGTATAAAGATCTCTAATGGAATATTTCTTTGACAGACTGACTAGATCTGCTACTGGGTTTTAAAGAAACTGAACGTTTGCTCAAGTTGAAAGTGAAAAGCACACAAATTTCTATTTCTCATGGCCAAAGGGTTCAGTTACAAACCAGCCAAGGCAGGGACAGAGAGAGATGATATTTTGCAAGTGAAGGTTGAAAATCTGATGGAGAGCATGTGGTGTCAGAACTCAGCTCAGGATTAAAGATGTGAGGTAGCAAACAGCTGGATAAGTGTCAAATGGTGCTCAGGAAGGGGCCCTGAGTCAATAGTGAGAAGTGGACTAGTAGCAGGAACAGCTTCTATCTCTTCCATATTTGATTCAACACAATGTTTGCCCAACCAGCACTCTCTGTCACACAAGCAGCAAGAACAATACCAGCAATGCTTTGTTTTTATTTCTGAAGAAGGGTCCGACCCGAAACGTCAGCTTTCCTGCTCCTCTGATGCTGCCTGGCCTGCTGTGTACCTCCAGCTCCACACTGTGTTATCTCAGACTCCAGCATCGGCAGTTCTCACTGTCTCTTTGTTTCTCCTAGTGCTTAGATTTGCTCACATAAAAAGGCAAATCCAGACACAGATTCTCACCGAGATCGTAGGAATCTCTCATGCAGTTTTCCAACCCAGGAGGAAAATGCATCAAGCGAAGTTTCAGACAATAGATCCATAGAACCCCTACAATATGGAAACAGGCCCTTTTACCCAACAAGTCCACACTGACCCTTGGTGCATCCCACCCAGACCCATCCCCCTTTCACAACTTGAAATGATTAAATTTTCAAGTTTCCAAAAGATTACATCATTCAAGTGCATTATGGACCAGACCAGACCCCCTTCCCAACATTTTTAAGAAGGTAGCCTGGACCCTAACTTCTTCCTTATTTTAAAGATAGACGTACAGTGTCATGTTCCAGATGCAATGGTAAAACTACATTATTTTAAGTAAAGCACAAGTTATTTAAACACTCATTAAAATCTACAGACTAATCTACAGACCCCTGAACACTATGGGCAATTTAGCTTGGCCAGTCCACCTAACCTGCACGTCTTTGGATTGTGGGAGGAAACCGGAGCACCCGGAGGAAACCCGCACAGGCACAGGGAGAATGTGCAAACTCCACACAGACAGTCGCCCGAGGGTGGAGTTGAACCTGGGTCCCTGGTGCTGTGAGGCTGCAGTGCTAACCACTGAGCCACCGTGCCGCCCCCTAGAAGCTCGCAGCCATTTACTGAGGCTTCCAACTCTTTTTGAGACCCCAAAGGCTTCTGCTGAAAACCAAATCTTAAAAACAACTAGAAAGCCTGGTCTGAGAGAGCTGGCCACATTTACATGGCTTCCAGGTTCCAAGTTTTAAAAAAAACACCAAGACCTCTCAACTTGTTTACTTTCTTAGAGATAGCTCTACACCTCTGCCTTGCAACCTCTCTTCAAAAAAAAGGACAAAATAACTTCTTAAAGTCACAGTATAATCATAGGTGTTTTCCCACTTATTTAGGATTGTCAACTTTGCTTTATGCCTGAGGTTTGGCGTTAACTTGCAGATTGCTCCAGTTGTATATGGATCTGCAAGGGTTTATGGTGAGGAGTGCCATTAATACTGTGCATTGTGATGGTGTTGTATGGGTTTGTGGGCAGAACTGCTTCGGTCCTCAGAGATGTGAGACCTAACTTTTGCTCAGAGTCCCAATACAATATGGATCATAGCGTGCAATAAGCTAAATTTGTCGTGAAGAGGACACAAAGCGGGGGCGTTGAGTGGGTGGGTAAAATGTAGCAGATGGATTATAATGTGGGGAAAAAAATGATAAAGTTGTTCACTTTGGTGTGAAGAATAAAAAGCAGAGTATTACCCAAACAGAATGACTGCAGAATTCTAAAGTGCAGAGAGATTAATGGGACACTGGAGTTTTGATGATTTAGGAGTGAATGAAGTATAAAAGATTGTGAATGGTCTTGAGATGGTGGAAAAGAGAATTCATCTTTGGGTGAGTCCAGAAATAGAATACTGCAAAGTGACAGATTGGGATGCTCCAGCCAGAGCTCATCCTCTCCACCCACTCTTCTTTCTTCCTTTTTCTTCCTCCTAGTGTTTTTATTTTATCTTTTCCCCCTTCAACTCCCAGTCTCCGGCCTCAGATGGCAGTCCCCAGACTCTGGTGAGTGGTGGCCTCCCAGCATGGCATGGTGGCAACCTCCCGGCCTCCCACAGCATCATCTTCTCCTAGGGGCCTGCCGACGTGGCATGGTGACCTTCTGGCCTTCCTCAGCAGCCTCCCCGTGTGGTATGTCACTGGTGCAGTGTGGCCCCAGGGCCTGGTGTAGACTGGAAGCTAGGTGCCAATGCGGTCTGCTGTACTGAACTCTCTGCTGTAATGCTGGACAGGTTTTTTTTCTGTATTTCTAAAATCTTGTAACAAGAGAAGCTGTGCCAAGGTACTTTTGTATCTAAGTCGTTGTAGTTGGCAACATATAAATTTTTCACTACACTCATCCCAGTATATGTGACAATAAAGAATATTCTAATTCTAAGGAGCACTATTTTAAAATTAGAGATCACCCTTTCAGGACAAAGATGATGAGAGTGTGGATTTTATCCCACTGAGGATTGTGGAACTTTGGGATTCTAATTGAATAGGTGCTAGAGGCAGAATCATTGAATATTTGTAATGCAGAGGTGGACTGCTACTTGTCAGACAAGGCCATCGAGGGTAATCGGTGTTTCATGATCACGTGGAATTCAGAAACAGAAATGGATCAGCCATCCTCTTAATGAATGGCAGGTCAGAGTAGAAAGGCTCTCCCAGTTTGTATGTTCAGGAGTACGAGGGACTCTGCTGTTCAGGAAAGGCAATGGTTTCCCACCACCACACTAGACCAGGCAGGTCCTCTCGTTCCCTACACTTAAAAAGGATGTGGCAGTAATCTTCATCAGTAGCTCCAGTACGACCCCAACTCCTACACCGAAAGGTATGAACAATGAAGGCAAGTGTGCTAAATGCCTTTTTAACCACCTGGTCTACCTGTGACGCAAATTTCAAAGAATTTCATGTATCTGAGCCCCTAGGTCTTTCTGTTGTACAGCACTTCCCAGGGGCCTACCATTAACTGTATAAGTCCTGCCCCAAGATGCAAAACCCTGCATTTATCTGAATTAAACTCTGTTTAGCTGTCCTCAGCTCATTGCCCCTGTCAGTAAGCTGGCACACCCATCCTCCAGCAAGAACCAAATCTTCTTCGTCTCCACATGTTACTGAGCTGTTTGTGCATTCAAAATCTCTGCCCACTTTTTGACCTGGGGGTTGGTATCAAATTCTCGTCTCACAGCAATATAGGCACTCACTCACTTTGTTCTTTGAGCAGCTCTGAATATTCTATTGGTAATTGTTTGTGCTACAGCCAGAGGAAAATGAGTTCCTGCTTTAGATGAATAGCTCAGTGTCAGAAGAGGAAGCTTTTAGTATAATTTCTCAGGTACAAATGCCTGCTTTTAGTCATTAGCAGAGCACGGTTCATTAATCTAAAAGCACTTGGCACCTGTCAGCCTTCCTGCTCCAAAGATGCTGCTTGGCCTGCTGTGTTCATCCAGCTCCACACACCTTGTTACCTTGAAAGCCACGTTGAGTTAATGTCCGAGATCAAGCATATCCCAGGGCATGGTGGGAAGTTAGGCAAGAAATTACAGGGCCCCTAGCAGGTCACGGGTGGCTAATCTTGTGCCATTATTTAAGAAAGGCTGTAAGGAGGAGCCTGGGAACTGTAGACCAGTGAGTCTGACATCAGTGTTGACTAAGTTTGAAGTGACTCTGGTAGGATTTACATGCATTTGGAGAGGCAAGGACTGATTAGGGATAGTCGTGGTTTTGTGTGATGGAATTGTGACTCAAACTTGATTGAGCTTTTTGAGGAAGTAACCAAAAAGGTTGACGGCAGAACGGTAGGCGGTGTTTACATTGGACTTTGCTAAAGCTTTTGACAAGATTCCGCATGGTAGACTAATTAGTAAAGTTATATCACATAGGAGACAGAGGGTTATTTTTCAGACCAGAGGGCTGTGACCTGCAGTGTTCCACAGGGATCAGTTCTGGGTCCACTTTTTTTGTTTATCATGTACATAAATTATATGGATGAGAATTTAGGAGGTAAGTTCGCAGATGACGCCAAGATTGGTGGTTTGGTGGAGAAGGTTATCTAAGCATACAAAGGAATCTTGATCAATTGGGTCCATGGGCTGGAGAGTGGCAGATGGAGTTTAATTTGGATAAGTGAGAAATGTTTGTTTCAAAATGCAACAAAGGCAAGCATTATACAGTTAATGGTCGAGCCTTGGTTAGTACTGTACAATAGAGGGTCCTTGGGGTTCAGGTACATAATTTTTTGAAAATTGTCTCCCAGGCAGATAGGATGGTTAAGAAGGCATTTAGTACGCGTACCTTCATTGCTCAGACCTTTGAGTGTGGGAGTTGGGATGTCATATTGAGATTGCACAAGACATTAGTGAGGCCTCTTCTGGAGAACTGTGTCCACTTCTGGTCACCCTGTTATGGAAAGGATATTAATACAGTAGGGAGGGTTCTGAAAAGATTTACCAGCACGTTGCTGGGATTGGAGGATTTGAGTTATAAGGAAAGGCTGGATAGGCTGGGACTTCTATCACTGGAGTGTCGGAGATTGAGGGGTGACCTTATGGAGGTTTAGAAATTCAAGAGGGGTATTGATGAGGTGAATGGCAGGTGCCATTTCTCTATGGTTAGGGATTTCAAGACTGGGGAGCACATTTTTAAGGTGTGGAGAGTGGTTCGTACATGGAATGAACTTTCGGAGGAAGTGGTGGATGTGGGTGCAGTTATAATGTTTGAAAGATTAAGATTAGTTCATGACTAGGAAAGTTTTGGAGGGCTTGGAGCAGGCAGGTAGGACTAGTTTAAATTGGGGTTATGGTCGGCATGGCCTGGTTGGACTGAAGGGTCTGTTCCCATGCTGTGTGACTCCGACCCTACCCCGTGTACAATTCAGTCCTGCTCCTCTCCTAACCCTGTGTAAGATGTATTCTTGAGGTATGCCAGTCGTTGCTTCGGAAGTTTATAATCAATTGATCTCTGCTTTCAAGCAGTAACCATTTGGGATTTTGTATTCCCTCCCTCCACACAACTGCATAAATTTTCACCATTTAAATATGAAGAGAATTTGATGATTTTGTGTAGCATTAGTAATATACAGATGTGCAAATACACCTGGCACGTGTCTCACATTTTCCACTGCATATCCATGAAATAAACGCTGGGTTCGTGCACACAGGGAACTTCTGCCTTGCCCGCTCAGTGGGCTCGGAAAATTCAGGATATTTTTGAGGCGATATTAACAAAAAGTGCCTAAATATAACAAATATTTATGGATGCTGAAGACCTGAAAACACAAAATGCTGGAGAAACTCAACAGGTCTGGCAGTACCTGTGGAGAGAAAGCAGAGTTTATATTTTGAGTCTGGTGACCCTTCTCGGAACTGACAGTAGCTCAGAAAAGTGGCATATATGCTAGTGACTGGGGATGTGGGAGAGAAAGGAGTGAGGGCACAGCTGAAGACTGAAAACCAAAGAAGTGCAGAGGCTGGAAATCAGAAACAAAATCAGAAATTGCTGGAAAATCTCAGTAGTTCTCTGAAGAAGGACCCAAAACACAGACCCTGCTTTCTCTCCACAGATACTGCCAAACAAAACTTGCTGGAAAATCTCAGTAGGTTTGGCAGTATCTGTGGAGAGAAAGCAGGGTCTGTGTTTTGGGTCCTTCTTCAGAGAACTACTGAGATTTTCCAGCAAGTTTTGTTTTTGTAGGTGGAGACTGAGCCTGGAAAGATAGAAAGTTGGTCAGGCAGACAAAGGGATGCGTGATAGTTAGCTGGGGCGGGGGGGGGAAATAACCTGATAATAGGGACCATTAGTAGGTGAGAATGGGTTGGCAGTGCAGAAAGCAGCCCACGTCATCCCAGGGCCTGGGCTATGGAAGTGAGTGAAGGTGGTGTTCGGGCCTTATTAGTGAATTCAATCTAGAGTCCTAAAGGCTCATCAAGCGGAAAATCGGACGCTGTTCTTCCTGAGTGAAGTGGCAGGCAAGAGGAAACATTTAACATTTTTGTGATTGCGCATAATGATTCCCAGGTGAAGTCGGTGGGGTGCCATGTATTTGTGATGGACTCGGTGTTGGCATATTGTTCACATCTCATGCTTTTAAGACATCTTGTTGCCATCACGACATGCAATGCTTCAGGGATAAGAGATTTCCAGCTGACTGTTTATTCAGTCAGTGAGCCTGTTTGCAAGCAGCTAGCCATTCTGCTGGTCAGTCAGCCATTCGACCATGTAAAATAACAGTCTGAGTAAACGTATGATCCAGACTGAATGTCAGGTGTATGATCAAGGGTTTACAGATGACATTGAAATTGGTAGGGTGGAAGATATTGGGAGATGACCCCTGCAGTTTATTGCTATCAGTAGGTTGCTTAGGTGGATAGAGCAGTGGTAGTTGGAATTCAGCATGGAAATGTGAGAGATCATGTACTTGGAGCAAGGTAACAAGTCAAGGGATTAAACTATGGACCCTGGACAGTACTTAAGATCAGAGGGACCTGGACATACAGGTCCACAGCTCTCCTAAATGAGCCACCGTATATCCTTTTTTTGTTTATTAATTCATGGGCTGAAGGCATTGCTGGCTAGGCAGCATTTATTGCCCATCCCTAATTGCCCAGAGGGCAGTTCAGAGTCAACCACATTGCTGTGGGTCTGGAGTCGCATGTAGGCCAGACCAGGTAAGGATGGCAGATTTCCTTCCCTAAAGGACATTAGTGAATCAGATGGGTTTTCCCCCTAAAAATCAACAATCAACAATGGATTCATGGCCAACATTAGATTTTTAATTCCAGACATTTATTGAATTCAAATTCCACCATCCGCTGTGGTGGGGTTCGAACCCAGGTCCCCAGAACATTGCCTGAATCTCTGGATTAACAGTCTAGCGACAGTACCACTAGACCATCATCACCCCCTTTAGATAGCTAAGCTGATTAAGAAAGCATGTGGCATACTTGTCTTTCACAGATGAGACATAGAATATAAGAACTAGGAACTGTAAAAAACACTGGTTGGACCGTAACTGGAGTATTGGGAAGTCAGAAGCCACAGGACACCAAGTTTTATAGTGCAACAAGTTGTATTAGCCCAACAGGCTGGAGTATTGAGATGTTCTGGTCACCACATCATAGGAACGATCTTTAATTGACCTGTGGGACACGGTGTAGCTGGCTGGTCCAGTATTTCTTGCCCATCCCCAGTTGTCCCTTGAGGAGGTGGTGAGCTGCTTTATCAGTCACTGCAGTCCACCTGCTGTGGGTTGACTCACGGTGCTATTTGGGAGAGAATTCCAGGATTTTGACCCAACGACTTTGGACGAGTGGCAAGCCTGGATGGTGAGTGGCCTGGAGGGGGATTTGGAGGTGGTAGAATTCCCATATATCTGCTACCCTTGTCCTTCTAGATGGAAGTGGTCATGGATTTGGAAGCAACTGTCTAAGGAGTCTAAGTGAATGCCCTTGGTGACTATCTTGTAGGTAGTACACACTGCTGGTACTGAGTGTTCGATGTGATTACACTCTAGTGTAGAGGAGAGTTACTAGGATGTTGCCTGGCCTGGAGGGTCTGAGCTAAGAGGAAAAATTGGATAAGCTGGAGTCTTTTTTCCCTTGGAGCATTGAAAGGTTGATAAAAGTGTATAAGATTGAGGGGCACGAGTCAGAAAGTATTTCTTCCACTAATAGAAGGCCCAATAACCCAGGGCCACAGATTTAATTAATACAGAAGGTAAAAGGTGAAGAGGATTGTTGAGAATTTTTTTATCACTGAGGGTGGTTGGAGTTTGGAGTTCACTGCTTGAAAGGGTGGTTGAGTTAACGTTTGAGATATATTTAGATATTCACTTGGATTGTCATAGCTTCCAAGAACATGGACCAAGTGCTGGAAAATGGGATTATTAGTCAGATCTTTGTTGATCAGCAAAAAGACAATTGTCTGAATAGTCTTTCTCTGTGCTGTCTGAGTAAGTCTGAGATGTCACTTCAGTAAATATAGCTAATAAACTTTCAGATGGCTGTCTCAATAAAAAAAAACAGTTCTCTGTATGGGCTAATGATGTACAGTTACAACATTTTAAAAGACGTTTGTACAGGTACATGGTTAGGGGTGTTTTGCAGGGCTATAGACCAAAAACACAGGTAAATGGGACTAGAGCAGTTTGGGAAAGCATTGTACGGAAGGAGATGGTCTCGTGGCATTGTTGCTGGACTGTTAACCCAGAGGCCCAGATAACATTCTGGGGACCTGGGTTTGAATCCCAGCACGGCAGGTGATGGAACTTGAATTTAATAAATATCTGGAATTGAGTGTAATGAAGACCATGAATCCATTGTTGATTGTCAGAAAATCCCATCTGGTTCACTAATGGCCTTTAGGGAAGGAAACTAGAGAATAGGTGCAGGAGTAGGCCATTCAGCCCTTCGAGCCAGCACCACCATTCATTATGATCATGGCTGATCATCTGCAATCAGTATCCTGTTCCTGCCTTATCCCCATAACCCTTGATTCCACTATCTTTAAGAGCTCTATCCATCTCTTTCTTGGAAGTATCCAGAGACTTGGCCTCCACTGCCTTCTGGGGCAGAGCATTCCATATATCCACCACTCTCTGGGTGAAGAAGTTTTTCCTCAAGTCTGTTCTAAATGGCCTACGCTTTATTTTTAAACTGTGTCCTCTGGATCTGGACTCACCCATCAGCGGAAACATGCTTCCTGCCTCCAGAGTGTCCAATCCCTTAATAATCTTATACATCTCAATCAGATCCCCTCTCATCCTTCTAAACTCGAGCGTATACAAGCCCAGTTGCTCCAATCTTTCAACATATGACAGTCCCGCCATTCTGGGAATTGACCTTGTGAAACTACGCTGCACTCCCTCAATAGCAAGAACTTCCTTCCTCAAATTTGGAGACCAAAACTGCACACCATACTCCAGGTGCGGTCTCACCAGGGCCCTGTACAGCTGCAGAAGGACCTCTTTGCTCCTATACTCAATTCCTCTTGTGATGAAGGCCAGCATACCATTAGCTTTCTTCACTACTTGCTGTACCTGCATGCTTGCTTTCATTGATGGGACTGATGTACAAGAACACCCAGATCTCGTTGTACTTCCCCTTTAACTAACTAAAAAAAAATTGAATTCATCGCTCATTTATTGAGGACATTGTTGCCAAGTTTGCAGATGACACAGGACAGTGCTGTCCTCCCTCTTGGTCATAACTACCTCTGCCTGACCAGCAGATCCATCCTGACCATAACACCACTGTTCATGACTGCCCCACCCCAACCCTGCCTCCACTACAGAACTGCCTCACTGCATCTTTCGAGTGCCTCCCTTTGTTGTTTTTGTTCAATTAAGACATCTTGGTACTTTTGCTATACCATGGAGAGTATATTAGTCTTTTTGTTAGCAGACAGTGGGTCTGACAGATTTTTGTAACCTCTTAACTCTGCTTGTGCTGTTTTGGAACATGATATAATACTGTACCTATTGAGGGCTGAAAGCTTGTTAACTGCTGTGTTTGGGTGTAGTGGACGTGATGAATGATATACCCATTAGCATGGAGCCAGGTCCATGAACAGAAAAGAGCTCTAGTGCTACTTAAAGCTGAATTTGTGGTCTTTGTGTCACAGTTTCCATTTGATCAGCGCTTCCTGTATCACTATTTGCTCTATGCTATTACATGAGAAGCGGATGTTCTGATTGTCGTTCCTAATTATATTTACTACTAATCATATAGTTGCCATAATTCAGTGTTACAAGTTCAGAGGGAATTCAGTTCAGTGATTCTGCTGTTGCATTAACACAAACGTCAGGACTTCAGGAGCCAGCCCTTTGGAATTAAGTGACTTGTAAATGGAGAGAATGAGAACCAAGCATTAATTGTAAAAACACAAAATACTCTGGCCATGAGAAAAAAAGTTTTTTTTAATGGGGCTGTCTGAAAATGTTTGAGGACTGCTGCTTTAACATAATACATAATTGCACTGTTGAATGATGTCATGTGAGACGATCTTGCTGTGTTTTCTATTTGCATGTGTTTTGAAGCAATTCAAGGTCAAGTCTTCTCCACTTAAGAACCAAGAACACAACAGAAGCTGCCTAAGCATTATTCTTAACCGAACCAGATTTTGTGGCTTAACTGATAACTTGCATTTCAGCCATTTCCTAATGAACAGTCAGAAGTTCAAATAATTTTACAAAGGAGTGCTTTGGATCATGCAGATTCTGCAAAAAAACCATTTCTCCTATGAAGACAATTGGTCAGTTTCTGTGTCAGCCAAACGTTACGTATGCCAGTATTTTAGATATATGTAAATGTTAGGGGCCCTCCAGTGTGCAGTGGTAGTGTCCCTGCCCCTAGACCAGAAGGCCCTGGTTTAAGATAATAAAATGTGAGGCTGGATGAACACAGCAGGCCAAGCAGCATCTCAGGAGCACAAAAGCTGACGTTTCGGGCCTAGACCCTTCATCAGAGAGGGGGATGGGGTGAGATTTCTGCAATAAATAGGGAGATGGGGGAGGCGGACCGAAGATGGAGAGAAAAGAAGATAGGTGGAGAGAGTATCGGTGGGGAGGTAGGGAGGGGATAGGTCAGTCCAGGGAAGACGGACAGGTCAAGGAGGTGGGATGAGGTTAGTAGGTAGATGGGGGTGCGGCTTGGGGTGGGAGGAAGGGATGGGTGAGAGGAAGAACCGGTTAGGGAGGCAGAGACAGGTTGGACTGGTTTTGGGATGCAGTGGGTGGGGGGGGGGGCGCGGGGAAGAGCTGGGCTGTTTGTGTGGTGCAGTGGGGGGAGGGGACGAACTGGGCTGGTTTAGGGATGCAGTAGGGGAAGGGGAGATTTTGAAACTGGTGAAGTCCACATTGATACCATTAGGCTGCATGGTTCCCAGGCGGAATATGAGTTGCTGTTCCTGCAACCTTCGGGTGGCATCATTGTGGCAGTGCAGGAGGCCCATGATGGACCTGTCATCTAGAGAATGGGAGGGGGAGTGGAAATGGTTTGCGACTGGGAGGTGCAGTTGTTTGTTGCGAACTGAGCGGAGGTGTTCTGCAAAGCGGTCTCCAAGCCTCCGCTTGGTTTCCCCAATGTAGAGTAAGCCGCGCCGGGTACAGTGGATGCAGTATACCACATTGGCAGATGTGCAGGTGAACCTCTGCTTAATGTGGAATGTCATCTTGGGGCCTGGGATAGGGGTGAGGGAGGAGGTGTGGGGGCAAGTGTAGCATTTCCTGCGGTTGCAGGGGAAGGTGCCGGGTGTGGTGGGGTTGGAGGGCAGTGTGGAGCGAACAAGGGAGTCACGGAGAGAGTGGTCTCTCCGGAAAGCAGACAGGGGAGGGGATGGAAAAATGTCTTGGGTGGTGGGGTCGGTTTGTAGATGGCGAAAGTGTCGGAGGATGATGCGTTGTATCCGGAGGTTGGTTGGGTGGTGTGTGAGAACGAGGGGTATCCTCTTAGGGCGGTTGTGGCGGGGCGGGGTGTGAGGATGTGTTGCGGGAAATACGGGAGACGCGGTCAAGGGCGTTCTCGATCACTGGGGGGGGGGGAAGTTGCGGTCCTTAAAGAACTTGGACATCTGGGATGTGCGGGAGTGGAATGTCTTATCGTGGGAGCAGATGCGGCGGAGGCGGAGGAATTGGGAATAGGGGATGGAATTTTTGCAGGAGGGTGGGTGGGAGGAGGTGTATTCTAGGTAGCTGTGGGAGTCGGTGGGCTTGAAATGGACATCAGTTACAAGCTGGTTGCCTGAGATGGAGACTGAGAGGTCCAGGAAGGTGAGGGATGTGCTGGAGATGGCCCAGGTGAACTGAAGGTTGGGGTGGAAGGTGTTGAAGTGGATGAACTGTTCGAGCTCCTCTGGGGAGCAAGAGGCGGCGCCAATACAGTCATCAAGGTACCGGAGGAAGAGGTGGGGTTTGGGGCCTGTGTAGGTGCAGGCCCTGGTTTAAGCCCCATTTTCTCCAGAGTGTGTAATCATGTCTCTGAACAGTTTGATGTGAAAAATAGGTTAATGTCAAAAGATTGAGAATGTTAATTATTTATGAATGTGTTGAATTTGTAACTTGAAAAGAGTCATTCTCCCAAACAAGGTTCCTGGGGCTTCTGCAGCGCAGCCCCATCCTTCTCGGGAAGGTTAAGCCACTGTATCTACATGCCTGTGGCCCTCTTTGCTTGGTAGAATCACAAGTGCAAGTTGAATACAGCCGCCATGAAAATGTAGCATTGATGCACATCAGTGAGGACTTTCAATCCTTTTGAATTGTTTGAGGCTGAGGTCAATGAAACGGTCTAGGCCTGATAATTTTCTGGCTAACAGGCCAGCCATTGTTTGGAGAGGCAGAATGAGCTGCTCAGGCTCCTCACTGGAATCAGAAATAGGCCTTTGAAATGGTTTTGCTGAAACTGAGTGTTTCCTCTTTGTTTAATGTCTTTTTATTAATTCATGGGATGTGGGCACTTTTTTATTTTTGTTGCTCGTCTCTATTTTTCTGGTGCTGTCTTCTTGAACACCGATACTGTTGTTAGTAGAGAGTTCCTGGATTCTGACCCAGTGACAGTGAAGGAATGACCATATATTTGTCACTCCAGGATGAAGGGAAATTGCAGATCATGGTGTTCCCATGTATTTGCCGTCCTTGTCCTTCTATTTGGCAGTTTGTGTCTTTGGAAGGTGCTGTCAGATGAGTCTTTGAGTTTGTGAAGTGCATCTTGTGATACACAGTGCCACCACTGTTAGTGGTGATGGGAGGGTATGTTTAAGGTATTAGATGTGGCCTCAGTTAAGTGAATTGCTTTGTTTTGCGTGGTGTCAAGCTTCCCGAGTGTTGGAGCTGCACTTATCCAGGCAAGTGGTGTTATTCAGTTGCCATTCCTGACTTGTGATTTGTAGATGGTGAACAGGTCTTGTTAAGTCAGTAGGTGTGTTATTTGTTGCAGCTCTGACCTGCTGTTGAGGCCCCTGTATTTATGTATCTGGTGCAGTCGAGTTTCTGGCCAGTGGTAACCCCAGGATGTGATAATGGAGGATGATCTATAGTGATGCCATTGAATGTCAAGGGACAGTGGTTGGATTCTCACTTGTTAGAGATGATCATTGTCAGATACTTGTATGCCACAAATATTACTTGACATTCATCAGCCCGAACATTGTCCAGGTCTTGTGCATTTTGGGCATAGGCTACTGCAGTGTCTGAGGAGTTGGGAATGGCATTGAACATTGTGCAATCATTAGTGAACATCCCCACTTCTGTCCTTATGATGGAGGGAAGGTCATTGATGAAGCAGCTGAAGAGGGTTGGGCCTAGGATGCTCCTGCAGAGATGCCCTGGAGTAGGGAGGACTGACCTGTAACACAAACGACTATTTTTCATGTGCCGGGTATGACTTCAGCAGTGGAGAGTCTCCCCCGATTCCTGTTGACTCCACGTTTACTAGGACTGCCTGATGCCAGACTGCATCAAATGCTGCTTAGATGTCAAGGGCTGTCACTCTCCCCTCTGTTCTCTTTTTCTCTTATGTGTGCATGTTTGGTGCAGGCTTTCATTGAGGTCTGAGGTTGAAGTGGCCTGGGTGAACCCCAGCCTATCACCAGTGAGCAGGTGCTGTTGATGACATCTTCCATCAGTTGTCTGTTGACAGAGAGTAGGCTGATAGGATGGTAATTGGCTGTGTTAGATTTGTTGAGTCATGTCTCACAGTTAATTTCTCAGTGTACCTTTAAGAGACATGCTCGTGGTATCACTATGTTATAGAATATAAGCTGAGTATATAAAGGTCTGAGTCCAGCTTAACTCTGGTTACTGGAAGCTACTTTTCATAACTGGCTAAATAATAGCCCAACCCAGTGTGCCAGTGATGGTAATATTTGTATTTGTTATTGGATTAATGTAAGCATCTGTTGGATCTTTCAATGCTACATAACACAAGAAACCAAGACATGGGTATGAGGGATAATGTAAATATCAGGTAAAGATACTCTGTTGGAGGCAAGACACATATCAGGATTTACTCGTATTTGAGGACCGACCGCATGGGCAGTGTTCCACCTGTGTTGGCTAAATGCCAGTGTTATGACCGTTCTGGAACAACTTGGCTAGGGGCATGGCTAGTTCTGCAACTTAAGTCTTCACAACTTCTGGCAGAATGTAGTCAGATTCCACAATCGTGGACATTGTCACACAGATCTAGCAGGTGCTTTATTAATCTTTGGTGCTGATCGTCTCTACTTTCAATCATGTCTCAAAGTAACAGGTTAATTTGAAGGCTAACAGTACTTTCGCCGTATCTAAAGTCATAGTTAAACCTCATTAAATTTTTGCCATTTCCTTGTAGCATGTTCAGCTTTGTATGAAATATATTAAAAGTGCGTGGAGAATGTTAATGTGCCCATATTAGGCCATCAGATCCCCCACGTGGTGAGATAAGGAAGAGGTGAAACACATTTAGGGAGGGACACAAGTATGCTTTTCATGTACATATTACAAAGAAAGGCATTACACTATAGTATTAGGATGTTTGACAGTGTCCTCCAACTTCTAGCAAAAATTGGAGAAATCTAGTCGTTTTGAAACAGTAAATATTCTTGTGGTTGTGAAAGGGTCAACTATCACTTAATACCTAGTCATGAGTAAGAGTCTTACTTTAATGATAAGATTTTAAACAAACAGACACTCCTTTTGAGGACAGTTTGTTCTGTTGTGCATTTCATTTTTGCCATTGCTGAAGAACTAAAGGCATTTCATTGGATCCTGTGTTCAAATCAGGTCTGAAATCATAAAGAAAACCATTGACTTTCGTTAAAGATGGACAACCACACAACTCATATTTCCCGGGAAGATCTGGAGGAAATGAAAGAAGCCTTCAACAAAATAGGTATGGTTTCTGATTTCTGCCGGTGATGAGACTGACGCTATGTCCTCGCTCACTACATTTTGGTGAAAGAAAAGCCGTTTGTGCCTGTGCTACTGTAATTAACTTCTCAACTGCTTGAACAAAAATACTCTGAATCAACATTTCATTACCGGCACATGATTTGAAAGATCAGAAGAAAACCTTCTGTTGTAGTCAGTGAGAAAGCTGAGGGGCAGGATTTGTGACTGATAAGGTGCATGGGAGTTTGTGCTTTTGGACACTGGACAGCTTGTTGCTTAACCAGATTTTCCTGCCCTCAAGAAGACATGTTGAGAAGACTGAGCTGAGGGGTGGGGGGGTGGTGGTCAGGTGGGGAGAATGGTGACGAGGCGTAACTGACTAGTTATAATTTTTCTAAAACCAATTCCACAGAACAGAAGCTGACTGGAATTTTCCAGTTCACCTACAGATGGCCTTGGCTTCACCAACACAGCACTGCCTGCAGGTAGCCTCCACAATGGGGCTCAGACCCACCCTGATCTCGAACTATTTGGTCATAGTTGCATCGTGCACTGTGCACTGGTGGTCTAACAGGCATGCCCATATCAGTTCAGCCCAGAAGGAAAAATGGTGAAGAGACACCCTGGTCTGATTTCTCTGAAGATTGATCTTTGGACTTGAAATATGAACTCGACTTTCTCTCAACAGATGCTGCCAAACCTGCCAAGTTTCTCCAGAAATTTTTGTTTTTGGTTTGATTTGCCTTGCCTAGTTCAAAATGGAAATCGGAGAAATCCACAGCACAGAAAAACCCTTCAGCCCATTGCTTCTGCACTAGTCAAAGACAACCACCTAACAAGTCCGATCTCTTTCCAGCATTTGATTCATTGCTTTGGCATCGCAAGTACACATCTAAATACCTCTTCAATGTTAGGAGTTGTTCTGCTTGTGCCATTCTTACAGGCAGTGAATTTGAGATTCCCATCATCCTTTGGGTGAAAAAGATGTTCCCTTCTGCCCCTTAGCTTAATTCCTTACCTTGGTCATTGATCTTTCCTTCTAGAGGAAAAGTTCTATCCTGTCTACTCTATCTAAGATCCTTGTAATTTTATCCGTCTCAATCATTTTCACTGTCAATCTTCTCTGCTCTAAGGAAAACAATGCCAGTCTGTCCAATCTCTCATTGAAACTGAAACTCTCCAGTCCAGGCAACATCCTGGTAAATCTCCTCTGTACCCTCTCCAATCACATCCCTCCTATAATGTGGATTTCAGAACTTCACACAGCATTCTGGCTTTTGCCTAGCCAAAGTTTTATATACGGTTCCAGCATCACATCCCTGCTCTCAACTCTGTCTCGACTAGTAGAGGCAAGTATCCCAAATGCCGCTTTAACCACTTTATCCACCTCTCCTGATACCTTCAGGGCCAGTACACATTTACACTAATCCTTCTGATCCTCAGCACTTCCCAGGGTCTTGCCATTCATTAGGGCAGGGTTGGGATATCATAGTGATGACACAGACATGGCTCAGGGATGAACAGGCTGCTCAATGTTCCAGGATATGGATGCTATAGGAAGGACAGAGAGAGAGGTAAGAGAGGAGAGAGAGTGGCACTTTTTGGTCAAGGATGATTCTATGGCTGTTATGGACCAGACATAACCCCCTCAAAATATATTCAGAAGATAGTCTAGACCCTAACTATTTCTTATTTTAAAGGTAAGTGGAGGGCGTTGTGTCTGGATACAACTTGATTGGTCAAACGGCTGGATTTGAAGCAAAACACACTTTATTCATACGCTACGGTTAAAATACAACACAAGAAAAAATTGGTGAACTTAACAGAATAATAGATGGTTTAATGGTTAAACAATAACTATTCCGATATAGTAACATGCCATAAACACACCCTTGGCAAAAAGCAAGTTCAGAAAAATAGATTCTAAGGTGTGTGTGCGTGCGTGTGCGTCAGTCAAACACTTGATCACTGGATGAATATTGTGTGTACAACATTATTGGCTGTTGTGATGCAGACTGCATAAACCTGAGGATTTTCTTTTCAAAAGACCTTGACAATTCTGGCTACGTCAGTGATTACGAGCTCCAAGATCTCTTTAAAGAGGCAAACCTTCCTCTACCTGGGTACAAGGTGCGTGAAATCGTGGAACAAATCCTTAATGTGGGAGACCACAACAGGGATGGAAAGATCAGTTTTGAAGAATTTGTCTCGGTGAGTGAATTTTGCATTTGTCTTCTACCTTGTACAGATCTCTGTTTTTGTTCATTATTCTTGTTGTACATTTCCAAAGCTGTACTGGTTTCTATGCAACTCCCAATTGTACTGCTGGAGCAACTGACGAAGAGCTACATTTGTACTTTAAACTAAGTGAAATGGCCCCTGTGCATTATTGATTACTACTTCTACTTTAGATTCTTCTGGGTGAAAAGTTAGTTAAACTGCATCTTGATCTGATATCCTCTTAAGTTATGCTTCTCTTCTCTTGTTGTCATCTCTAAATTCTACTGATTGCATTGGGTTTAAGTTTAAGTTTGAATTTGATTCTTTTAGGCTCCCTGTTTACTTTGTTCTACAGGCTGGCTCACAGGAGAGATTTCAGGAATGCTCTTTAATTTTTCCTTTACCTTGTATCATGCCATGTTCCAACTACAAAGCTTCCCAACTGCTGAACAGTTTCTACAGCATAGCTGTACCTGAGCTGGCTCCTTTTCACCTTGCCAATTGGCCTTGAGGAAAGACTGAGGACTGAGTAAAGGTTACTTAAAGAAAGCAGTTGCTTTTGCAAGTGGAAGAGACCATCAGCGAGTAGAATCTGAGAAAAGGAATGAAACTGTTGACTTCAGCCCTTGCAGTCCAACTGGTGTTGTCACATCTAGAGCACCATTAGGAAGGGATTCCATGACTTTTATCTAGTGCCTGGGAATGATTAACGCCTTATAGTTCCATGTGAGGATGTTGCTTGGTTTGGAGGTGATGGTGGTGGAAGTGTAGTTTTGGTTCAACCATGTTATTGAAAAAAAGACAAATGGCCTGGTCTGACTACTGTGACTCCGCCTTTACGTTACCGTCAGGGCAGTTGTTATAAAGTGGGGATTGACCCCCCACCACCCTCTCTGAAAACCAGAACTGAAACACCCAAAAGAGGAGCACCTTGCCCTATAATCTGTAAAAGGAGTGTGAAAAGTGGTGTAACCTGCCTTTCAGCAACTTCTAGTGGTTAAATAAAACAAATCCCTGATACTCACTTTACAATCAACAAGTAACAATTTATTTATCTAACTCTTACATTGAACAAATTAACTGAACTATTAACAAACTGAATAAACCCCTTCTAACTATTGATTACTCCTGAATAAAACAAGATTCTAACGGTATGCTGTTCCAATAAATGAAAGTACCACATAGAAAACTTAAAAATAAAAAGTAGAATTTAGTCTCGGAATTACAGCCAGGTTAAGTGTCTTCTGGAATGTTTTTGTGCCTTCTCCATCCATTTTTCCAATTGTGCCATGGGTACCTTTATTCTTTAGATGATGTTTTCTCCAAGAGCTGAGAGCTGTTATTGCGAGCAGATGACAGTTAGCTGTCCTGTTTTCCCAACTTCCCCCTTCTTTTATACCCTTGATGACACGCCAATTTCTTATAATAGGATAGTCCTGTCTGTCAAAACCATCCGATTTCAATTTAATTGGTTTCTGCTGTGGTAAGTGCCTGGTTCAAACTGATGGTAATGTTCAAAAACTTGTTGTATTGGTACAGATGCTGTTTTTGGCTTACCAACTATATAGCCTTTTGATACAGATGCTTCAATTTGGGTGCTCTTTGTGTACTTGCAAACTTTCAATCTGCTGCTCAAGACATCCCTTTTTAAGTCTCTCTAATCTTTGTGCTTTTTCTGTCTAGGCAATGCATCATGCTCCCTCCCCTACCCCCCAGCATTTTATAAACTCCAAATTCTAACATCCTGGCTCCCAATCCACAAATAATCTACCCAACTTTACAACAGCAATTCACAAGAAATACCAATGTAAAGGGAAAACAGTAACATGTCCTTCTAGCTGTTTATAACAAAGTCCCGAACTATCCCATGCTTGCAAATCTCAAAACACACTGTTTGACAGTTGATATGATTCTGCAGTTTGACAACATTTGCTCAATCATACCAAGTCTTTGAAGAATTACATGATCAATTTAGGATTGTCCACTGGACTAGCAATGTGCCACACTTACTCATATTGGAAATTGCATGTGTTGTTATAGAGGACCGAGAACTTTGCAGAGAGATAGAAAATGTATAAATTCTGTGCCTGTTCAAACTCAACAAAATAGCTGACAGCCAGTGCGTAGTTCTTTCAGTCAGTTAAGCTTCCCTGCTTAAAATGTAATGCTTATCAGATAACTGTCATTCATCATTAAC
The DNA here is from genome assembly GCF_030684315.1 of Stegostoma tigrinum. NCBI lineage: Eukaryota > Metazoa > Chordata > Chondrichthyes > Orectolobiformes > Stegostomatidae > Stegostoma > Stegostoma tigrinum. The sequence goes on along the minus strand of NC_081367.1, from coordinate 73,294,405 downwards.
TGGTGCATTCACCATGGTAGTGCCATCACCAATCAGTGTCCACTTCCTAACTGGCCAGTACCCTTCTCCCATGTGATATGAGAGTTGTTTTCCTTGTGCATTGGTACTCTTGCAAACTGCCCTGATGAATGCAGGATTAGAAGCTTTGACATAATCTCTCTCTTTTTTTAACGTAATGCTCAAGTTTTGAACAACTGAAAGAAAACCAAGCCACATCATTGACCAAATATTCAAGGAGCTTTAACCTGTTTATAACTTCTGAGATACAATGAGTATTTGTGCTAAAATACTTGAGTACATGTGCAACTTCCAGAACTGAAGCTCCTCCCATTTAAAAACCAAAAGAACTGCGGATGCTGTGAATCAGGAACAAAAACAAAGTTGCTGAAGAAGCTCAGCAGGTCTGGCGCATCAGTGGAGGAGAAAAGAGTTAATGTTTTGGGTCTGGTGACCCTTCCTCAGAACACCTGGACAATATGGAGCTCCAAAAGGACATGGTTCTGAGGAAGGGTCACCAGACCCAAAATGCTAACTTTGTTTTCTCCTTCATAGATGCTGCCAGACCTGCTGAGCTTTTCCAGAAACTTTGTTTTTGTTCCTTCCATTTAGCCCAAATGCAATCTGTTTTCTGTATAACAAGGTGTAGAGCTGGATGAACACAGCAGGCTAAGCAGCATCAGAGGAGCAGGAAAGCTGACGTTTTGGGTCTGGACCCTTCTTCAGAAAAAAGGTCAGCTTTCCTCCTCTTCTGTTGCTGCTTGGCCTGTTGTGTTCATCTAGCTTCACACCATGTTATCTCAGATTCTCCAGCATCGGCAGTTTCCACCATCTCTGCTTTCTGTATGACTTCCTTTCAGTTAGTCACAGATAAGCTGGCAAAACAATGAGATTGGTTTCTTATCTATAAACATTTGCTGTTGTGGCACTTTGCAGTAAAATGCAAAGAAAGTTAACAACCCACTCACAAAAGAAATGTTAAGATTAAAAATTGGGACTCTTTCTTCTACTTCCCTTTGATCTTTCGTCCTTTATCTTCAGGAGGGAACAAATATTCTGGTTGGCATACTTGCTCTGAATTATGTAAATAGATTATTGTAGTTAGGACAAAGGGTTAAAATATTTGGTTTCTTACTCTGAGGTACACTTTGTTCCTCCCATATTACATCATGTGTTTTCCATTGTTTACAACGCAATATACTCTTGTTAAATCATTTTAAAAACCTGCAAACTTGAAGTATCAGTCTTCATTGGTCTTAAACGTGCATGTTTTAAGAAATTCAGCTCACTGATCCAGTGTAACATTGCTGTTGATAAATCAAAACATGCAGTGTTTTGAGGAAGCAGGGAAGGGCCAAAAAAGTCTGGCGTACATATTGCTTTGTGATATCTAGAATGTCTTTTGAAGTTAAATTGGAGATGAATTGGTTTCATTATTAATTGTGAAAAGTAATAGCTGGAGTGTGATGGACGTACTGAAAGATTTATGTTTTAATATTTGCAAAGTCATGCTTATAAATCTTCTCCCTGTAACATTTTTCTGTCTATTCTGTTATTGCAATGTCTCATATTTGGTTCACTTACCTTTTGAATCTTCTAAGCTTCATGTAGTTCACAATTTTCCCCCATGTTGGTCATTGTACTATCTTTTAAAACCAGCTGTTTGGTTTGACTGTCCCCTCTTGCTGATTTTTCTTCTCTTTCGAGCGACTAAAGTTCTGAGAGGCTCCTGAGTAATTGATAATGCAGCAATTCCAGCTACTGCCAAAAATGAGATTTTAGATCCTTTAGCTCTTGTCCCTTGGATTGTCTTCATGTTTAAAATAACAAAAGCATCTGCACCTCTTAAGCCAAATAGAGATCATAGCCCAGATCCTGGCTTTTGTGACAATTGGGGAGAATTCTGGTTCTGAAATTAAGTGAATAAGCCACAGTGTTTACTGTAAGTATTAAAAAGGTAATGTTACCATAGTCCTACCGCACCATATGGCTGCTGGAGGTGGTTTAACCTGAGGGTTACCATGCCTCAGGTGAGGGGAGAGGTTGAGAAGGAGAGTCTGTTATGGCAACTTCAGCCGATGTGGGAATTGAACACCTCGCTCTGCATTTGTAAACCAGCCACCAAACCAACTGAGCTAACTCAGCCCCTGACTTTAAATATTACAAGCTCCTCAGGACTATTGCTCCAAATATTGGAGTGGCGCAGTGGCTCAGTGGTTAGCACTGCAGCCTCACAGCACCAGGGACCCGGGTTTGATTCCAGCCGCGGGCGACTGTCTGTGTGGAGTTTGCAAATCCTCCCCGTCTCTGCGTGGGTTTCCTCAGAGTGCTCCGGTTTCCTCCCACAGTCCAAAGATGTGCAAGCGAGGGTGGATTGGCCATGCTAAATTGCCTGTAGTATCCAGGGATGTGCAGGTTACAGGAGAAGGGTCCGGGTGGGATGCTCTAAGGTGCGCTGTGGGCTTGTAGGGCTGAAGGGCCTGTTTCCACACTGTAGGGATTCTTTGATGTTCTCGATGTGCTGTCCTCCCCTATTCCTGTGTTGCTGCTCCCATTGCCTGTAGCTTGTTAACTGCTGTTCAATGTGACACAGATCTTTCTTTTCAGTTATGGCTGTTTCTTTGCTGTGCCTGGTGGTTAGCTGGTTTTGTAGAACAGGGGAGTTCAGTTTTGCCAAAGCACAAAGAAAATCGAGGAGAAATGTCACAGGATGAGGTAGCACTTTCTGTTGGATTGCCAAGAACGAAGGAAACAAATTTTGAAATTACATTAAAATCAAGTTAAAATAGCAAAAGAAAACATTTACTTGTATTGAACATGCTAATCGACCTGCAACATGCTTTGAAGAGCAGCAGAACTGGGAGATGCAGTTTGGAATAGTGTATGTTATCTGGTGAACGTGATCACAAGAAATATATATAGTTGTACCCGGGTTTTGCACTAAGATTGATGGGAACATCAAACTTGTGACACCAAGGCATGACTACCTCTTGACACAGGAAGTAGTGTGACAAATAGGAAGCCAGTGAAGAGTGTACTTCAAGTCAATACTTCTACCATCATGTATGCTAAATGATTATTGCAACTATGCAGCTTTTCCTTGAGTAGATCTCCTACCTGGTTGATGGTCTGCAATTGAAGAGTTGAAAAGAATTCTTTTCATCAAGAGCTTCGATCTCAACAAGGAAGTATCAGATGCAACCACATTCAATCTGCTCTGATAACTCTGCTCACGTTTTGACAAAATGATAAATTCCTTCACAGCTGTTTCAGTAGACAGCATTCTAAATCAGATGACGTAAAATATTCAAAGAAAAAAACAGTTTACCTGATGATTTCAAAGAAATCCAAGGACCTTGATTGGCAGGTTCACAAAAGTAATCAGTCCTTCTCCCATGCTGTGTATTACATTTCATTGAAATGCATCTATTACTTTTTGAGGAATATTGTTTACACTGTAACAGACTAACCATTTCTCACCTTCACTGGTGACTGTAATAAAATGAGAAAGCTTGGAAATACTGTACTATACAGCATCTGTGGAGAGTAAAGCAGAGATAATGCTTCAGGTCAATAAGATTTTCAGAACTGGGAAAAGTTAAGAATGTCATTGATTCTGTTAGTGAAAAGAAATCCAGAACAGAATGAAAGGTCTATGATAGAGTAGAGCACAAAAGAGATGAAGTAACAAAGGTTTGGTGTTATGGGGCCACAGGAGCAATAATGGGACAGTCAGGAAACACAAGATGCCCTTAGAAGGGGTCTAATGATGGCTGCCATCGAAAGCTAAATGAGAGGAAGTAGTTTAAAACTGAGCGAAACCATGTTAAAGAATCAAAATGTACAGAGATTGCAGTCAGGAATTGTTAAATTTCAGGGGAGGCAATGGCCTAGTGGTGTTATCCAGAGACACAGATAATGTTCCGGGAACCCAGGTTAGAATCTCACTACGGCGGATGGTGGAATTTGAAATCACTAAGTCTCTGGAATTAAAGATCTAATGTGAATCCATTGTCGATTTGTCAAGAAAAACCCATCTGGTTCACTAATGTCCTTTAGGGAAGGAAACTGCCATCCTTACCTGGTCTGGCCTGCATGTGACTCCAGACCCACAGCAATGTGGTTGACTTGAAACTGCCCTCTGGACAGTTAGGGATGGGCAATTAATGCTGCCTAGCCAGCGACACCCACATCCCATGAATGAATTAAAAAAGAGTATGGAAGGCTGTAATAGTCAGCTAAGATGATGTACCTCAGTCTTATGCTGAATGTAATTGTGACAGTGCATTAGAAGAGGGACAGGGAGAGGTCAGTACAAGGCCAAGGTGAAGAATATGAAGACAGGAAACAGGAATCATGGGGTCATGCTCGCAGGCTGAATGGCGATGTTCTGTAAAGCAGCCATCTAGTCAGTGTTTGGTCTCCCTGACGTAGAGTGATGTGTCGTGAGCGGTGAATACGGTCTGCAGAATTGAAAGACGACCACACAAATCACTGACATTTTGTTTTGTGATGTTCCAGGTTTTCCAAGAACTCAAAGATAAGGAGATCAGCAAAACATTTAGGAAAGCCATCAACAAAAAAGAGGGAATTTGTGCAATTGGTGGAATGTCTGACCGCTCCAGTGAAGGAACGCAGCATTCTTATGAAGGTACATCCCTTACTTACTTTCTTCACTCTGTTTGCTCCTTGATCAGTTGTCTAGCAGCTCTTGGGAATGGGTTGGATAGCGAGTTCCACCATAGCACATTTAGTTTCATAGAATCCCTAAAGTGTGGAAACAGGCCCATCGGCCCAACAAGTCCACACCGACCGTTGAAGCATCCCACCCAGACCCATCCCCCCGCTATAAGCCACCTAATCTACAGACCCCTGAACACTCTGGGCAATTTTAGCCAATCCACCTAACCTGCATGTCTTTGGCCTGAGGGAGGAAACCAGAGCACCCGGAGAAACCCACGCAGACACTGGGAAAATGTGCAAACTCCACACAGACAGTCCCCCAAGGCTGGAATTGAACCCGGGTCCCTGGCACTGTGAGGCAGCTGTGCTAACCACTGAGCCACCGTGCCACCCCCATAGTTTGTTGAACACTGGATATTGTTTCTTGAGATCCAAGTTCAAATCCAGGTCCAAGTGATTGGGCTCGGCATAATTCAACCTGCAATTCAGGAGAATATTTTTTAACAGAGTAGTGTTAAGAATGTGGATTTTACCAGCCCTGGCCAGAATATCAGGAATAAACTAACCACATCACTACGGCACTCATTGGATCATGAGGTCACGTTTGAAGTTAGGTACCTCCTTAAGTAGCATATAATTGTCTAAACTCATTCAACCATTGCAAATACTCCAGGGTTAATATGTGAGGGGGCATTGTAATTCATTGACTATTTTTGTAGCTTGATATTATCTCTGAAGCATGATTATGGTCGTCCTTGTGACACCTATGTATGGAAATACATTTTTTATTTTTCTGCATTAATATTACCTGTTACTTTAATGGGCACATTGTGTGCTGAATTAGAAAGATCCAAGTCTCTGTAGAAGTCGGTTTGAGATCCATAAATAACCAATGAGCCAATTGTGCTTTCGTTAATCTTCTGGCACTGGCTTTGGGAAACATTTTCTTTGCTGAAACATTGTCCCAGTATTGCTTCAGAATTTAAAGCCAACATTGTTGTGACCTTGCAGAACAGAAGCAGATTTTGACAGATACATTATTAAGGTAAAGCTTGGCTTGCTGTATGTGGTGACGCACAGCTGTCCGACATGGAAGGCACAATTTATATGATACATAAAACAGTTCCCTAAATATTCTGCCAGATTTGATTGATACACTTTTTTATTTGTTAGTCCAGTGGTGACTCTGTGCTTGATCATTTGAGGCCAAAGCTGAATAACAAATTATTTCATCCTTTCTAACTATTACTTGATAATAAAATGTGAGGCTGGATGAACACAGCAGGCCGAACAGCATCTCAGGAGCACAAAAGCTGACGTTTCGGGCCTAGACCCTTCATCAGAGAGGGGGATGGGGGGAGGGAACTGGAATAAATAGGGAGAGAGGGGGAGGCAGACCGAAGATGGAGAGTAAAGAAGATAGGTGGAGAGAGTATAGGTGGGGAGGTAGGGAGGGGATAGGTCAGTCCAGGGAAGACGGACAGGTCAAGGAGGTGGGATGAGGTTAGTAGGTAGCTGGGGGTGCGGCTTGGGGTGGGAGGAAGGGATGGGTGAGAGGAAGAACCGGTTAGGGAGGCAGAGACAGGTTGGACTGGTTTTGGGATGCAGTGGGTGGGGGGGAAGAGCTGGGCTGGTTGTGTGGTGCAGTGGGGGGAGGGGATGAACTGGGCTGGTTTAGGGATGCAGTGGGGGAAGGGGAGATTTTGAAACTGGTGAAGTCCACATTGATACCATATGGCTGCAGGGTTCCCAGGCGGAATATGAGTTGCTGTTCCTGCAACCTTCGGGTGGCATCATTGTGGCAGTGCAGGAGGCCCATGATGGACATGTCATCAAGAGAATGGGAGGGGGAGTGGAAATGGTTTGCGACTGGGAGGTGCAGTTGTTTGTTGCGAACTGAGCGGAGGTGTTCTGCAAAGCGGTCCCCAAGCCTCCGCTTGGTTTCTCCAATGTAGAGGAAGCCGCACCGGGTACAGTGGATGCAGTATACCACATTGGCAGATGTGCAGGTGAACCTCTGCTTAATGTGGAATGTCATCTTGGGGCCTGGGATGGGGGTGAGGGAGGAGGTGTGGGGACAAGTGTAGCATTTCCTGCGGTTGCAGGGGAAGGTGCCGGGTGTGGTGGGGTTGGAGGGCAGTGTGGAGCGAACAAGGGAGTCACGGAGAGAGTGGTCTCTCCGGAAAGCAGACAGGGGAGGGGATGGAAAAATGTCTTGGGTGGTGGGGTCGGATTGTAAATGCCGGAAGTGTCGGAGGATAATGCGTTGTATCCGGAGGTTGGTAGGGTGGTGTGTGAGAACGAGGGGGATCCTCTTGGGGCGGTTGTGGCGGGGGCGGGGTGTGAGGGATGTGTCGCGGGAAATGCGGGAGACGCGGTCAAGGGCGTTCTCAATCACCGTGGGGGGAAGTTGCGGTCCTTAAAGAACTTGGACATCTGGGATGTGCGGGAGTGGAATGTCTTATCGTGGGAGCAGATGCGGCGGAGGCGGAGGAATTGGGAATAGGGGATGGAATTTTTGCAGGAGGGTGGGTGGGAGGAGGTGTATTCTAGGTAGCTGTGGGAGTCGGTGGGCTTGAAATGGACATCAGTTACAAGCTGGTTGCCTGAGATGGAGACTGAGAGGTCCAGGAAGGTGAGGGATGTGCTGGAGATGGCCCAGGTGAACTGAAGGTTGGGGTGGAAGGTGTTGGTGAAGTGGATGAACTGTTCGAGCTCCTCTGGGGAGCAAGAGGCGGCGCCGATACAGTCATCAATGTACCGGAGGAAGAGGTGGGGTTACTTGTTTGGTTTTCTTCTCCTTTTTCTCTCCGTCTCTCTCTTGTTTTTTTCCCCTCACCTACCTCTCTCTCCCTCTCAAATTCAGTCTCTTATACTTTTTTTTTCCTTGGGCTGTCTCTTGCAGGCTCTCTTTCTTTTTCTCTCTTTCTCACATGCACACACTTGCTTTTGTGCTCTTGCTTGCTCTGATCTTCCTCTCGCTCGCTGCCACTCTTGCTTACTTTTTCTCTCTTTTCCCATACAAGCAAGAGAGAACTAGACTGTTCGCCTGACGTCAGTAACAGGGAGAAAAGGAGAAACTATTATCAAGTTTGATTACTGGATATACAGAATGTAATCTGTTTAGACTGTGTCAACATTGATATATGAAGGGGAAGTCATGTTTGACCAGCCTAATGCAGTTTTTTTAGGATTTTACTAGAGCAGAATTATCAGCAACCACCCTCGACATCAAAGCTCATTTAAGGAGACCTAGCAAAACTGGAGTCAGCAGGAATTGGAATAAACTCTCCATGGCTTGGAGACATACTTGATACACAGGAAAATTGTTGTGGTTGTTGGGGGTCAGTCTGTCTTAGCTCCAGGAAATCCCTGCAGGGATTCCTCATAATATTGTCTTGGGCCAGCCATCTTCAGCTGCTTCATCAAAGATCTTCCCTCCATAGTTAAGCCAGAAGTGTGGACGTTTACCAATGACTACACAATGTTCAGCACCATTTGCGACAACTTGGATGCTAAAGCAGTCTGTGTTCAAATACAACAAGATCTGGACTCTGTCCGGGCTTGGGCTGACAAGTGGCAAGTAACATTCATGTCACACAAATGCCAGGCTATGACCATGTCCAATAACAGACAATTTAATGGTCGTCCCATGACATTCAGTGGCTTTGCCAACACTGAATCCCCCACTATCAAGATGCTGGGGGTTGTCATTGATCAGAAACTGAAATGGACTTGCCATATAAACACAGTGGTTACAATAGCAGACTAGGAATAGGGCAGCTTGTAACCCACCTCCTGATTCCCCAAAGCATGTCTTACAAATCTGCCACAAATGAGATTCTGAATTCATATCAACAGTGAGACCTCATATTTCCAACTCGAAACATCTCCTCACTGTCTGCCTCATTCTCAACTGTTGCTGAATTCCTCATCCATTTCTTTTGAAATAATCCAGTCTGGTGGTAACTTTTTTTTTTATCAGCCTCCCATATCCTTCCCATGATAAACTTGAGACCATTCACAATTTGGCATGTCTCGTTCACCCGTCTTTATATCCACTGATCAGCAGTGGCTCCAAGTTAAGCAATATCTTTTGTTTTAATTCTCATCCTTGTTGTCAGGTCTCTTTATGGCCTCACCTCATCCACTTCAACCTTTGCTGCCTTCGAAGGTGTCTACCCTCTTAAATATCCCCAAGGTTATTCATCCCACGATTGATGCCTTTAGCTTTGAAGTTCATTTGCTCACCTCTCCACCTCTCTAACTCTGCTTAGAGACACCCATTAAAGCTCACCTTTCAGATCAAACTTTTCATGTCTGCCCCAGCATTTCCTGACATGCCTAAATTTTAGTTAATAATGACAAAATGCTGTGCCTTGGGACATTGTGCTAAATGAAAGGTGCGAGATAAATGCAAGTTGTTGTTATATTTGATACCGTGAAATGGAAAGTTTATATCCTTGCTGAGGAATTTAGCTTGTCTTACAAGTACCTATTTTAAAACTAATACTTAGAATAAATGAAGGAGAGAAATACTCCTCTCCCTTCCTTCTACAGCTACCCATGAATAGCAGTTGGTGCATGCATCGCTGTTTGCAGATCTTTCCCTGGTGCAGAAAATGTTTTCTCAATACGCCAGGTCTGAGGAAGGGTCACTGGACCCGAAACATTTTAACTCTGATTTCTCTCAAGAGATACTCGCAGACCTGCTGAGCTTTTCCAGCAATTTCTGTTCTTGTTTCTGATTTCCAGCATCCGCAGATATTTCTGTATTTATTTTTCTTTCGCGATACGCTGATTCCTTTTTAGGTGGATTAATACTCATTAGAAGAATCTCAGATGGATTTGAGGCCTCGATGAGTCAGCATGTGTAATGCTGATGCCGCGTGTTATCTTTGATTAACTGACTCTGATTGTGGAGCACACAAAAATTCCTGGACTGAATTATCATCTTAGCCAGCTTGTAGTCATCAATGTTCTGTGCTAATTTATCAAGCTTTTGTGCTTCAGTTTTAGAGGAGTTGCCACACATACCCAGCTTTTTCAGAAGTACTTCTTCTGAAACAGTCCAGGGAACAACCTATTTCTTGCCGTGGACTGACCTATCTCCTCCTTACCTCCCCACCTACACTCACCTTTTACTGGCTCCATCCCTGCCTCTTTGACCTATCTGTCTCCTCTCCACCTATCTGCTTCTTTATCCATCCCCCTCTCCCCCGCCGTCCCCAAATCCTTTCAGAATCCCCTTCCCCTCCCCTATTTCTGAAGCCGAGTCCAGACCTGAAACGTCAGCTTTCCTGCACCTCTGCTGTGCGGCCTGTTGTGTTCGTCCAGCTCCACACCTTGTTATCTCTATTTCTTGTCTCTGTTTACTTGAAAGCAGATCATTTTAACAGAAATGGAGGAAGTTAGCTTTCTTTGTGGCACACTTCTCCCCCCCCCACCCGCCTTCCAAAATATCATAGAGCTCTGTTGGATCTGTCAGTCTTCTGAAGATATTTATGGAAACAGCTTTAGAAAGAGTTATTAATTGATTAAACCGAAGCCCTTAGTCTATTCCAGGGACAGCCACTACAGCTGCTTGTCAATATCTGCTGTGTGTTGAAATAGAAAGTCTGCATACACTATTGATAATCACACTGCTGCCGTTTGGAGAACTTGTTCATACTGTTACCTGGAACTTCATCTCTTATTTCTGTAGAGGCCCCATTGTGAATTTAATTAATGACCTCGATGAATCGGGATTATGGAGGATATGTCAGGCACCAGGAAAGTTCTTGGTTTGTCCTCTGACGTCAGCGTGAATTACTTTGCTTTCTGAGTAGCCGATAGGCTGTTCCTTACGATCTCTTAAAACCAAATTTTAAATTTGGTTACAGATAATCTGTCACTGAACAGTGGCCAGTAATGAAAGTTATTGAAGAGTAGGAAATAGAAGAAGACATTTCCAAAGAGACCCAACAGATTCGATCCTACAAGAAAAAAAATGACAATGACAGTGAGGGCAGAGTTTTTCGGGTCACTGCCGGCTTAGGGTCAGGGCCATCCACCCACTTATGTTTGACTATTTTACCCAGCATAGCTTGTTCACACTCTGCACAACTGAGTCTTTTTCAAGTGGCCAATAAATGACCAGTTAAGGTTCACATCCTGCATGGCCTCAATTTTGAGACTGGTTGGAGAAAGTCAGCGACAGGTTGTCCTGCCAGTGTTTCAGAAGGGGCAGGGTGGAGTATGATACCTCCCTTGTGGACCCACTTTACCAGGCAATTTGGAGGAATAAAATTTCCTCCAAGAGTTACAAGATTGAGGAGCAGCTGGGATCAGGGAGCACTCTTTCTCCGCCCATTCTTGGTTGGTAGAGCAGGAAACCTCTGCTACTTGGTAAATTCTGCCTCATATGATTGAAATAGGAAAGAAAAGGAAGAATTGCATTGATACAGCGAAGTTCAGGCCCTTTGGAAGTTTTGAATCGAGGTCTGACCGTTGAAGTGTAGTCACTGTTGTAACGTAGGAAATAAAGAAACTGTTTTGCCTACCCTGACATGCCACAAAAACAATGGGTGAGTAGTTTTGCTTTAGGTGATGGCTGTATAACAGATATTGCTCAGATAGTGGGGGACAAGCCACTTCCTTCTCTCAGGAATAGCACCATGTAAGGGTAGAAGGTTGCTTGGTTAAATGTCTGAGCTGAAGGACAGTGCCTCCAACTGTCCCACCTTCTTCAGTTGAGTGCCTCAAGATGGTAGAACCCCCAACTTCAGATCTGAGATGGTACTACTCCTGAGCACTGGCTGACACCTCTGCGATGTGTAATAGTACTGTGCAGGATAGTGTAGTATTTATAAAATTTAATCTTGGAGACTGGAAAAAGCCTTCGGTGAGCTTGTTTTGGAAAATCACCTTGTCTCAGAAGCTGTACAAAGCAAAGGATGATGATGGTACAGCCCTCTAAAGAGGGAAACTGAAGAGAAGCCAAGCAACAAAATTGATATGAAATACTTGTACAAATGTATAAGCTACATTAGCAAAACAAAACCAAAACTCATTTTGTTTTGTTTAATTATTCATTGTTCATATCCTGAACAGTCCTTTCAGCCTGTACACATTTTCCATTGGAAGCTGCAAGTGCAGGGCTCAAAGCTGTGGAAAATTATCTTCAAAACCACTATATTGGTTGCCAGGAAACATTTGCTCTGCACCAGCTGTAATGGTGATGGCCATGTGAATTATTTTTATGTAGGTTTCTCGTGGTTAGACTGGCCCAGACATTGACTCGTCCAAAAGTACTACATTTGATGTAGCAATTAATATAACTGGTGATAGAATCTTAGCATTTTATCAGTCGTGTAACTTTGTACCAGCGCCAGACTATACTGTTGCCGATGATCCTGAAAAGTCTTTGGTTTGTTTTTACAAAGGTGTGTGTGATTTTTTTTAATGTTTTGTTTTATTTTATTCATTCATTCATGAATGGGGACGTGGGTGTCACTGACTGGACCAGCATTAATTATCCGTCAATAGATACCCCTGAGAAGGTGGTGGTGAGCAGTTCTCTTGAAGTACCACAGCCCACATGCTGCAGGTAGACCTGCAGTGCTGTTCAGGCATGATTTCCAGGATTTTGACCCAGTGACAGTGAATGAACAGCAATCTATTTCCAAGTCAGGACAGTGAGTAGCTTGGAGGGGAACTTTGCAGGGGGTGGTGTTCCCATGTATCTGCTGTCCTTGTCCTTCAAGATGCTAATGGTTGTCAGTTTCAGAGGTGTTCTCTGAGGGGCCTTGGTGAATTTCTGCAGTGCATCTTGTACTGATCAGTGGTGGAGGGAGTGGGATGCTTGTGGATGTGTTGCCAGTCAAGCGGCTGCTTTGTCCTGGATGGTGTTCAGCTTCTTGAGTGTTGGAGCCGTACCGCCAGGTAAATGGGGAGTGGTCTGTCACATGCCTGACTTGTGCTTCGTAGATGGCCTTGTGGTATTATTGCTGGGCTGTTAATCCAGAGACCCAGGCAACATTCTGGGGACCTGGGTTCGAATCTTAGCATGGCAGTGGTGGAATTTGAACTGAATGAAAATATCTGGAATTGAGAGTCTAATGATGACCATGAATCCTTTGTCATTGTCTTAGTCAGAAAAAAAAATCTGGTTCACTAATGCCCTTTAGGTAAGGAAACTGCTGTCCTTACCTGGTCTGGCCTACATGTGACTCCAGGTCCACAACAAATGTGGTTGACTGTGAACTGCCCTCTGGACAATTAGGAATGGGCAATCAATGCTGCCTAGTCAGCGATATCTTTATCGTGTGAATCTTTATCCTGTTGGCTGACAGGAGGCAGAGAGTGGTTGTAGATGGTAAGTATTCTGCCTGGAAGTCAATGCTGAGTGGTGTCCCGCAGGGCTCTGTTCTTGGGCCTCTGCTCTTTGTAGTTTTTATAAATGGCTTGGATGAGGAGGCTGAGGGGTGCGTTAGTATGTTTGCTGATGACACAAAGGTTGGAGGTGCCGTTGATAGTATCGAGGGCTATTACAGGCTTCAGCGAGACATTGACAGAATGCAGAGCTGGGCTGAGAAATGGCAGATGGAGTTCAACCTGGATAAATGCGAAGTGATGCATTTTGGAAGATCGAACTTAAATGCTGAATATAGGATTAAAGGCAGGATTCTCGGCACTGTGGAGGAACAGCAGGATCTTGGTGTTCAAGTGCATAGCTCCCTCAAAGTTGCCACCCAGGTGGACAAGGTTGTGAAGAAAGCATATGGTGTTCTGGCTTTCATTAACAGGGGGATCGAGTTTAAGAGCTGCAAAGTTATGCCGCAGCTCTACAAAACCCTGGTGAGGCCACACTTGGAATATTGTGTCCAGTTCTGGTCGCCCTATTATAGGAAAGATGTGGAGGCTTTGGAGAGGGTACGAAGGAGGTTTACCAGGATGCTGCCTGGACTGGAGGGCTTGTCTTACGAGGAGAGGTTGACTGAGCTCGGACTTTTCTCTCTGGAGAGAAGGAGGAAGAGAGGTGACCTGATCGAGGTGTACAAGGTAATGAGAGGCATGGATAGAGTTGATAGCCAGAGACTTTTCCCCAGGGCAGGATTGACTGCCATGAGAGGTCATAGTTTTAAGGTGTTAGGAGGAAGGTGTAGAGGAGATGTCAGAGGGAGGTTCTTCACCCAGAGAGTTGTGAGCGCACGGAATAGTTTGCCAGTGGTAGTCGTGGAAGCGGAGTCATTAGTGACATTTAAGCGACTGCTGGACATGCATATGGACAGCAGTGAATTGAGGGGAATGTAGGTTAGGTTATTTTATTTTTGGATTAGGATTATTCCACGGCACAACATCGTGGGCCGAAGGGCCTGTACTGTGCTGTACTTTTCTATGTTCTATGTTCTATGTTCTAAAAGATAGTGGATAGGCTTCAGGGAGTCAGGAGGTGAGTTACTCGCTGCAGAATTCCTAGCCTCTGACCTGCTTTTGTGGCCACTCTACTTGTACGGCTAGCATAGTTCAGTTCCTGGCCACTGGTAACCCTAGGATTTTGATAGTGGTGGATTCAATGATGATATCACCATTGAATGCTAAAGGGTGGTGGTTTAATTCTGTCTTGTTGGAGATGGTCAGAAGTCACACAGCACCAGGTTATCGTCCAACCAGTTTATTTCAAATCACAAGCTTTCATAGCGCTGTCCCTTCACCTGACAAAGGAGCAGTGCTCTGAAAGCTTGTTATTTTAAATAAGCTTGTTGGAATATAACCTGATATCGTGTGACTTCTGACTTTTTCCACCCCGGTCCAACACCGGCATTTCCACATTGTTGGAGATGGTCATTGCCTGGCTCATCGGTGGCACAGATGTTATTTGCCACCTGTCAGCCCAACCTGGATAACTGACCTCCACCAACCACGAGCATCTTCCTGTGTGCCAGGTATGACTCCAAATCAGCAGACAGTCCCCTTGATTCCTGTTTCCCCAGTACTTCTTGCTGTCACATTCGGTCAAATGCAGACACAGAAAGTGGTCTTCTGACCACTGGAATTCAGCGCTTTTGTCCATGTTTGAACCAAGGCTGTAATGAGGCCAGGAGCTGAGTGGCCCTGGCGGAACCTAAACTAAGCATCACTGAGCAGGTTATTGCTGAGCAGGTGCTGCTTGATAGCACTGTTACTGACACCTTCCATCACTTTACTGATGGTCGAGAGGAGGCTGATGGGGCGGTAATTGGCCGGGTTGGATTTGTTCTGTGGTTTGCAATTTTCCACATGGTTGGGTAGATGCCAGTGTTGCAACTGTACTGGAAGAGTTTTTAGCGAGGAGAGCGGCAAGTTCTGGAGCACAAGTCTATCGCTGGAACGTTTTTAGGGCTCATAGCCTTTGCAGTATCAATGCTTCCAACTGTTTACTGATATCATGTGGAGTGAATTGAATTAGCTGAAGACTGGAACAAAACAGAAATTGCTGGAGACAGTCAGCAGGGCTGGCAGCATCTGATGAGAGAAGAACAGTGTTAACGCTTCGAGTCCAAAGATGATTCTTCAGAACTGGTCGCATTGAAGAAAACAGTATTTATGCTCCCAACAGAGTGTGGAATGAGCAGATAGGTGGAGCTCCGAGAGAAAGAGGAAAAATGTTAGGCAGATTGTTGATTGTAAACCAGGGAAGAAGAAAAGCAAGATAGAAGATGATGGGGATAATGAGTAGATGGATAGAAAGGCAAAAGAGGAGGGTGAGTGGCATTTTTGAATAAGGAGAACATTACTGCTGTAACTAGTGAAGATGTCTCTGAAAAATCTTGCCCAGTGAAAATATATGGCTTGAAATTCAAAATAAGAAAGGAATGATCACCTTGATGGGATTGTGCTATAGATTTCCCCCCCAGTAGTCAGAGGAAAATTGAAGAACAAATGTGTTGAGAGATCTCTGATATATATAAAAATAATAAGGTTGTAATAGGTGATATTAATTTTCCAAACATTGGCTGGAAGTATTACAGTGTTAAATGTTTGGGTGGTGAGGAATTTGTAAAGTATTCAAAAAAATTTTCTCTATCAATATGTAAATATTCCTATTTGAAAAGGAGCAAAACTTGACCTTCTACTGGGAAATAAGGCAGAGCAAGTGACTGAAGTGATAGTAAGTGAACACTTTGCATCTTTTTTTTAATAGGCCAGACCAGGTAAGGATGGCACTTTCCTTCCCTAAAGGACATTAGTGAACCAGATGAGTTTTTTCCAACAATCGGCAATGGATTCGTGGTCATCATTAGACTCTTAATTCCAGGTATTTATGGAATTCAAATGCCACCATCTGCCATGGTGGGATTCGAACCTGGGTCCCCAGAACATTATCTGGGCCTCTGGATTCAGTCCAGTGATAATACCACTTGATCATCACCACCTCAGTCTAATAATCATAACTGTATTTGTTTTAAAATAGTTATGGAAAATAACTATTCCATAAAATTAAAGTTTTTAAGTAGAAGAAAGCAAATTTTAATAGAATGAAACAAAAACTTTCAAAAATTGATTGGAGTAGACTGTTTGCAGGTGGAGGTACAATTGACAAATGGGAGGTTTCAGGAGTGTGATAACAAGCATTCAGAGTAACTATGTTCCTGTTAGAGTGAAAGGTAAAGCTTGTGAGATTAGGCAACAATGGATGGATAAAGATGTTGAGGCTCTAGTCAAGAATAAAAATTGTACATTTGCTACAGATAACTAGGTTCAAATCAGTCTCTTGAACAGTATAAAGGGCGTAGAGGCTTTCTTAAGAGGAGAGGAGAGAGCCTTAGCAAATAAGGTTAAGGATGTTCCAAAGATATTCTACAAGTACATTAAGAACAAGAGAGCAACTAGAGAGAGAGAGTAGGACCCCTTAAGGATCAAAGAGGGTGTCTTCGTTTAGAACCTCAGGAGACAGCAGAGATATTAAATTAATATTTTGCGTCTGTTTTTAGTCATGGAGTCATATGGCACAACCAGTCCATGCCAATCATAAGATAGTAGCAGCTGCAGATGCTGGAGAATGTGAGATAACAAGGTGTGGAGCTGGATGAACACAGCAGGCCAAGCAGCATCAGAGGAGCAGGAAAGCTGACATTTCAGATCTAGGCCGGAAACGTCAGCCTTCCTGCTCCTTTGATGCTGCTTGGCCTGCTGTGTTCATCCAGCTCTACACCTTGTTATCTCGTGCCAATCGTAAGATCAGACTAAATTAATCCTACCTGCCTGTGCTTGGCCCATACCCCTTCCAATGTTTCTTATTCATGTACTGGTAATGATAGCTACATCTGCCACTACCTCTGGAAGGTTATTTCACAAATAAACTGCCTCTTGCGATTTACAAAATTGCCCCTCATCTCTCTTTTTTAAAAATCTTTCTCCTCTCACCTTTTTCAACCCTAGGGAGAACACACCTACCATTCACCTTCTCTATACCCCTCATGATTTTATAAACCTCTATCAGGTCACCATCAACCTTGTATGCTCCAGTGAAAAATCTCCTTAACTCAAACCATCCATTCTTGGCAACATGCTGGTAAATATTTTCTGAACCCTGTCTATCTTAATGAGATCCTTCCTGTAACAGGGAGGACAGAACTGGACATAGTACTCCAGAAGGGACCTCACCATCATCCTCTACATAGTGTCCCAACTCTATACTCAAAGATCTGAGCAATGAAGGCAAGCGTACTAAATACCTTCTTAAACACCTTATCTATGTGTGATACAAACTTCAAAGAGTTATGTACCTGAACTTCCAGGTTGCTCTGTTCTACAACACTACCCAAGGCCCTCCTTTTAATTGTGCAAGTTCTGCCCTTGTTTGTTTTACCGAAATGTGAGATGTTCAGTTGGCTAAAGGGTCTGTTTGTGCTGGAAGACTTGAAGACACTGAGTGGGTGAAAATGGGTTGGCTGTGATGAAAGCAGCCCATGTCACAAAGGATGGTGAGTGCCTGGAACGTGCTGCTAGAGGAGATGGTGGAAGCAAACACAATAGCAGCATTCGAGCAGCACCTGGATGAATACATGAATAGGAAAGGAAGAGAGGCATACGGATCCTGTAAGTGAAGACAGTTTTAGTATGGAAGAGCAAAATGTGTCAGTATAGGCTTGGAGGGCCGAAGGGCCTGTTCCTGTGTTGTATTGTTCTTTGTGTCATGAAGCCTTTTTTTTCAACCAATTCAGTTCTGTCCAGTTGATATCCAGAAGCAGTTGAAGGCTTCAGACATTTGCCTGAATGAGTGCATCTCCAATAATACACCGACAGGTTAACAGCATCCAGGTCAAAGCAGCTGCTTAATTGGTATCACATCCACAAGCATCCACTCCCTCCACCACCGACGCTTGGTAGCAGCAGTGTTTATATTTACAGGGTACACTGTGGAAATTCACTGAGGTGCCTTAGACAGCACCTTCCAAACTCATGCCTGCTTCCATCTAGAAGGAGAGTGGGTACATGGGAACACCACCACCTGCATGCTCCCCTCCAAGCCACCTCACCATCCTGACTTGGAAATATATCGCTGTTCCTTCACTGTTGCTGGGTCAAAATCCTGGAATTCTCTCTAAGAGCATTGCAAGTGAACCTACACCTCGAGGACTGCAGTGATTCAAGAAGGCAGCTCAGCACCACTTTCACGTGGGCAACGAAGGACAGGCAATAAATGCTGGACCAGCCAGTGACGCCCACGTCTCATGAGTGAATTAAAAAAAAAACTATTGGGTCGAATGTTAATGTTGAGGATGCCCAGATCTTTGCAGGGTAAACATGGCTAAAATTGTCATTTAATTTTTGCAGTGCCTTAGTTAAAAGTAGGTGGGGTTTTTTTTGTTTGTGGTTTAGATTTTGAGTGGCTTGCTAGGTCATTTCAAAAGGCCGTTAAGTAGCGACCATGTTGCTGTCAGTCTGGAGTCACATGCAGGCCAGAGTGGGTAAAGATGGAAGTTCTCTGCCATTACTGATCTAGATCTGCTTTTATGACAATGAGCGATAGCTCCAGTGTCCTTTTAAAGTTTTATTTCCAGATATTTTGTTCAAATTCTAGGACATGCCTCGGTTGGTTTTGAGCTCAGGCCCTGAGAACATTAGCTGGGTCCAGTGACAATATCACTAGGCTATCCCCTTTTTATTGTTAAATTTGTTTAATGGGGTCAGGAGGAGTAAACCATGCTCCTGACCTGAAAAGCCACTGGCCCACTGCAGTGATAACCCAGCAAACCCCGGGTTGCTGTTCTGTCCAGCTCTCGTCCTACTCCTTTGACCCCTCCTGTCAGTTAATACAGTTCAGCAACTGCTTGCTGTCCTTGCCCTGCGAACCGTCTTTGAACACTGTTCTGGTCACACTGCCAGCCAAATGCAGACTTAATAATATTTCTCACACCCAAAGTAACATCTACCTGCCAGTGAATGTAATTTGTTAATGTACAATCTCACCCTTTTATTCATTACCTTGTAATAGTGTTGAACAGCCTCTAAATATTAATGTATTGGTTAAAACTACTTGTTGGACATGTAATATTAACTGTTTATGGACGGACCAAAGCATGTTCCTTTTTTTTATTAAAAGCAGCTGAAAACTGTCAGTTCTGAGCTCCCTCACTCTTGGTGACTGGTGTGTTTTAAAATATAAGATCCAGATCTCTGGATCATTACTTCCTGATTTAGCTGGTCTTGTTTGGTCTGTGTAGCTTTGGTGATATTGTGCAGTGGACCTTGGCCTTTCACTTTTGGATTTGAAGTTGAAAGAGCAGTGTGTCTTTCCCTGCACTGATTTCCACGTCTCGGGCAATAGCTAGATTTTGACAAGTCTTTCAATGGGAGCAGGCTGTCATGGTTAGCACAGATTAGGAGGCATTTCAATTGCTGAATAATCTCTCCCCCTTGAAGTTTCCATATGTGAAATAACTGCACGGATGCAGGTATCCTGTCAGCAATTCACACTTTATTACATTTACACTGTACATGAGCTGTGACCAGCCAGTTCCTAGACTGAGGTGAGCTTCTGAATCTTCTGTTTATATCTGTCAGCCAGGGCTCCCTAACTGGCCCAGGTTAACAGCCCCAGTCAAGGAGCTCATAGTCAATGAGATTCACCTGGCCCCAGTTTCAATCACGACAAATGCCTTTTATCAACAGGCATTATAACATGGATCGATAATTGAGTTCACCTTTGAATGGTGGTTAGTGAGAGCTGGAAGCCAAAAGTTTGATTTTTGGGTTGCAGCAATATTGGCAGCAGTATCAAATTTCCATTTATTTTTGAAAGGTGATTTTTGTTCACATTCAAATACTCAAGGTCCCTCCAGGCTTGATTTTCGATTGTAACTTAATAACATTGGTTTTCAGTGCAAGGCTGAAGAAATGTTTGAAATCTCTTCTGATTTTGTTTGCATCGTGTTCTCAACTGAAAGATAAAATACTCTGAAACTACTTGCATCAGGTAGGTACAGGTTTATGAGTCAAAAAGTAAATACTTGGAGTTGTCTCCGTGACTTAGAGAAATATTCTCTTATTTATTTGTTTGTGTGATCTGAGCATCACTGTCAGCACCAACATTTGTTAACCATTTCAAAATGCCTTTGAGAAGGTGATAGTGAGCAAACTGTGACCCTCTTGCAATCCATGAGGTGTGGGTAATATTTTCAAGAAGGGTGTTCCAGATCTGTGATTGAGTGAAAATGATGGATTGGGGATAGAATGTGTCTCTTGGAAGGCAACGTACAGGCAATAATGTTTTCAGGCATCTGCTGTATCTGTTCTTTGAGCTGGTACAGTTGCAGATTTGGAAGTTCCTGCCAAAGGAACCTGGATGAGGTTTTGGAAATGCATCTTCTAGATGGGACGCGCCACTATCCTGTGCACCAATGATTGACGAAGTTCATGTTGAAGGTTGTGGATGCGGTGGCAGTAAAGCCGTCTGCATTGTGTCAAGCTTGGGTGTTTTAGGAGCTGCATGTATCCAGGCAAGAGGGGAATGTTCCATCACACTCCTGACTTGTGCCTTTGTAGATGGTGGACAGGCTTTGAGGAGTCAGGAGGTGAATTACTTGTTGCAGAATTCCTGGCCTCAAACTTGTTCCTGTAGCCACAGTTATTTATTAGACAAGTCCAGATAGGTTTCTGATCACTGGTAACCGCAGAACCTTGATGGTGAAATCAATAAGGATAACGGCGACTGCTCCAGTCCTTTGCAATCAGTGCTCTTGCAGCTGGGAAATGTGACTGCTGTTTCTTTTTAGAAAGACTGATTTTACTGAAAAATGAAATAACAGTTCAATTTTTATCATGTTTACCTGTAGTCTTCAACTTTGGGAACCATGCAGCTCCTTTCGCTTATCAGTTCTTTTACGTTAAATAGTGGTTACAATTTTCATTAATTATTTAGCTGTTCATAGTGGTCATTTGTCAGCAGTCTTGCTTTTTGAGCTAGAAAGTTGAGTTCAAATCCAACTTCAGCTTATGGCATACTTGACAAATAAAGGTAATTATTCTCAAAGCCATTGGTAGTGAATTGCTGCTGGCAAGCATTATTCTTGAAACTACTGTGTTCCTCCATCTCTTAAGTCTCTATTCT
This sequence comes from Stegostoma tigrinum, assembly GCF_030684315.1. Classification (NCBI taxonomy): domain Eukaryota; kingdom Metazoa; phylum Chordata; class Chondrichthyes; order Orectolobiformes; family Stegostomatidae; genus Stegostoma; species Stegostoma tigrinum. The sequence goes on along the minus strand of NC_081367.1, from coordinate 73,273,149 downwards.
TTTTCCATGTTGTATTAAAGGAGGTGACTACAATTAACTGAAAGTTGCTCTTGTAATTTATTTTATAGAGGAGGAGAAGGTTGCATTTGTTAATTGGATTAACAAAGCATTAGAAGGTGATCCTGACTGTAAACATTTAATTCCTATGGATGCCAACAGTGACCGTCTGTTTAGTGCAGTCGGTGATGGAATTCTACTATGGTAACTTATTTTGTTGCTTCTTTACATTTTTATTCTTATAAAATGATGACCATGCATATTGAATCTTGAGATGCTGGTGACATATTTTATTTGTTCCTTTTAAATCGGGGAGGCAATGGCTTCATGGTGTTATCACCGGATTGTTAATCCAGAGACCCATGTAATGTCCTGGGGATGATAGGAACTGCAGATGCTGGAGAATCCGAGACAACAAGGAGTAGAGCTGGATGAACACAGCAGGCCAAGCAGCATCTTCGGAGCCGGAAGGCTGACGTTTCAGGTTTAGACCCTTCTTCAGAAGTGGGGGAGGGGAAGGGGTTCTGAAATAAATAGGGAGGGGGAGGAGGATAGAAGATGGATAGAGGAGAAGATAGGTGGAGAGGAGACATTCACGTCAAAGAGGCAGGGATGGAGCCAGTAAAGGTGAGTGTAGGTGGGGAGGTAGTGAGGAGATAGGTCAGTCCAGGGAGGACGGACAGGTCAAGGGGGCAGGATGATGTTAGTAGGGTAGGAAATGGGGCTGTGGCTTGAGGTGGGAGGAGGTGATAGGTGAGAGGAAGAACAGGTTAGGGAGGCGGGGACGAGCTGGGCTGGTTTTGGGATGCAGTAGGGGGAGGGGAGATTTTGAAGCTTGTGAAATCCACATTGATACCATTGGGCTGCAGGGTTCCCAAAGCAGAATTGCTATTCCTGCAATCTTTTGGGTGGAAACCCTGCAGCCCAATGGTATCAATGTGGGTTTGCCACAAGGATGCCTTTACAAGCTTCAAAATCTCCCCTCCCACTACCATATCCCAAAACCAGCCCAGCTCATCCCCGCCTCCCTAACCTGTACTTACACTCACCTATCCCCTCCTCCCACCTCAAGCCGCACCCGCATTTCCTTCCTACTAACCTCATTTTCTCCCCCACCCCCCAACCTGCCCGTCCTCCCTGGACTGACCTATCTCCTCCCTACCTCCCCACCTACACTCACCTTCACTGGGTCCAGCCCTGCCTCTTTGACCTGTCTGTCTCCTCTCCACCTGTCTGTCTCCTCTATCCATCTTTGATCCAGCTCCCCATCTCTCCCTATTTATTTCAGAGCCCCCTTCCCCTCCATCATTTCTGAAGAAGGGTCTCGGCCTGAAACGTCAGCTTTACTACTCCTATGATGCTGCTTGGCCTGCTGTGTTCATCCAGCTCTACACCTTGTTATCTCTAATGTTCTGGGGACTTGGGTTTGAATACCACCATGGCAGATGGTGCAATTTGAATTAAATATCTGGAATTAAGTGTCTAATAATGACCATGAACCCATTGTCAATTGTTGGGAAACACTAATCTGGTGCATGAATTTCCTGTAGGGAAGGAAACTGCCATCCTTACCTGGTCTGGCCTACATGTGACTCCAGACCCACAGCAATGTGGTTGACTCTTTTGTGGGCAATAAATGCTGCCTAGCCAATGACGCCCTCATCCTGTGAATGAATAAAAAAAAATCAATCTTTCCCCAAGGGTCCAAGCAGGTGACATGCTCCTAGCTCTCAATGACTTCCACAGATTCACCACCCTCTGGCTGAAGAAATTCCTCTTCGTCTCAGTTCTAAAAGAGTCATCCCTTCACTCTAAGGCTGTGCCCTCAGGGTCCTGGTCTCCCCTAACATCGCATAAAATGTTTTCTTCAGCAGCAAGGAAAAACATGCAGGTTATTTGTACAATGGATCATTTTTATCACTGCATAGTTTTGGTCTACTTCTGAACTGTCTTGTGTGATATTTTAACAAGTCCCTCAGCTCTTTCCTGGCAAAATTTACGTGTGATGGGAGACTGTTCAATGATGAGGGCTGAGTAAGCATCTGTAACTCCATTGTTTCCCAGTAGTTGCTAAAGTAAACTGGAGAACTGCTCTTGTTTTCCTTCCACCCCCTTTCAATGCACACCACCCATTACTCTACACTGATCAGGTTGACGTTAATGAGTTCACTTTGTCATGGTAGGGTTGGTGGTATTAGGCAGTGTCAATGTTTAATTGCTTTGATTTGCTGATGTACTGTCGGTGAGGAAGCTGTTTCTGGAAAAACATTTTCAACTTTGGGCAGTGCTGCACAATTACTAAACACAAAATATTTCTCCAAAGTGATTTGCAGCTTAACCTGTTCACATCAAAATTTCTTTCTTTTTCTGTCCAGCAAAATGATTAACTTATCTCAGCCAGACACAATCGATGACCGTGTGATCAACAAGAGGAAATTAACTCCATTCACTATTTCTGTAAGTGCTGTCTTGCCAGCAACAATAGTTTCATCTAGGCTTTAAGACATTTGAAATATTGCCATTTTGTTTGTTTCTGCTAGAGACACCAACTGATACCTACTTTTGAAATTATCATAGAATCCCTACTGTATGTAAACAGGTCATTTGGCTCAACAAGTTCACACCACCCCTTCAAAGAACATTGCACCCAGACCCATCCCTCTACCCTTTCCCTCTAACCCTGCATTTTCCATGTCTAATCTACTTAATTTACACACCTCTGGACACTATGCGCAATTTAGCATGGCCAATCCACCTAACCTGCACATCTGTGGACTGTGGGAGGAAACCAGAGCGCCCAGTGAAAACTCATGCAGACACGGGAAGAAGGTGCAAACTCCACACAGACAGTGGCCTGAAATTTGGTCCCCCATGATGTGAGGCAGCAGCGCTATCCATTGAGCCGCCATGCAACCCTAAATTTTACTGACTTTTTTACGAAGGTGCAGTAACCTTTTAATTATCTGGCTCCAATGGGATCAGGAGAGTACCAGTTGATCTGATATTCCAGATAATCAAGAGGTCCATATGATCAATGTAAAAACACTCAGTAATGAAAACATAATGTAGGGGGAAGCACGTCACTGTTATACCTTATTTGCAGCATACATCACTTAAAGAATAATGCAACTTTGCCTTAAATAAAACTTACTGGAGGAGAGTCTTTTTGCTCGCACCTTCAACTGACTACTCAGACTGTGCGACCATACAATAAAAACTTTGTGGTATTTGAAGTCCATAATTTTTGCAGGTTTGTCAGGAGTGCTGGTTCGTGGGTTGCCAGTTATAACAAAGTTTGCTGTTCTATTAAAGATTTTTAATGTCAATGAATGGTGGACAATAAATATTTTGGGATATCCTTCATCTTTAGTTGACTGCTGTATTTAATAAATTTTATTTGTAGTTCTTGTGACAGTATTTTTCTTAAGAAAAATACTCATGCAGTTGATATTGTTTCTTGAAGCGTCATGTTTTGTTTTTCATGTATGTATACACTGCCTATTTTAAAAGGAGTGTTTTATGTATACATCATTGCTGTTTTGGAAACAGTGTCTTTGTTTGAATACATCACAGCACTAATTCATTCTCTCACAGGAGAACCTGAACCTTGCCTTGAATTCTGCTTCTGCCATTGGCTGTACTGTGGTGAACATTGGTGCACAAGATCTGAAGGAAGGGAGACATCACCTGGTGCTTGGCCTTCTCTGGCAGATCATAAAAATTGGCCTCTTTGCTGATATTCAGATTACCAGGAATGAAGGTAAGCAAAAAAATATAGATGGCTTCTGCAATTTTATCTGGCAGAATGCAATATGTCTTAAAAATAAAACGCATGCCCCTTTTCATTTTAAGGGCATAGCAAGTTGGTGTTTTGATTGTGTCTGGGAGTGCCTTACTGTTTCCCAGAAATTTATTTCTCCATGACAAAGATTGGGTGGTGTCATCATGACTGAAGAGGAGTTGCTATTGTGTGTTCATTTCATTATTGTCAATACTTTTAGCAGTTCCTCAAGGGTGGTGATATCCCTTTACAAAATCTGTTTCTATGGTAATGCCTTCAAGGTACTAAGCAATGTTTAATAAGCCGTCACTCATGAAGCGCACAATGGCATTTGTAATTTTGAAAGGCCCTTGGCAACTGTTGTAATAAATGTTGTCCTAAACATTGAAAGCTAAGTTACATCAAAGCAGTTTGCCCTTTATGGTTTCTAGCTTGTGATGGCCTTTTCTACATGAACGTTGTATTTGTCATCCTGAGGAATTGTAAGATGCTGATGCTGTTTGTTATTTGTTTCCAGCACTTATTGCTTTGCTGAAGGAAGGTGAAGAGTTGGAGGAGCTGCTAAAACTTTCACCTGAAGATCTGCTTTTACGTTGGGTCAATTACCATCTTGAAAATGCAGGCTATCATAAAATCAACAACTTCAGTCAAGATATTAAGGTACTCACATTTTGACAAAATATTTCACCACTAAGATTTTATGCCCATTTTCACACTTAACTGTCAGGTAACTTGAGACTAATTTGGTCTCTGATCTTAGGATGGTAGAATTGTTTTCCCTTTTTTTCAATAGGGACAAGGTGCTCAAGACAGAAAGGATAATTTGGAGTTGGCACTGAGATTTTCTACTGAAAATTTAGTTGCGGGTTAGTTGAGGCATTTGAAAATTGAATAATACAATGTGTAGAAGAGGATTCCAGGTTTGATCCTCAAACAGGAAAGAATTGAGGATCCACAAGTGGGAATGAGTGAGCTTCCAGTGAAGCAGAGCTACCTTGACCACACTTCCTCACAGCCCACTTACTGTCAGCACTTATTGCATTCTCCTGGTCTGTCTGCCTCTGTCACATCTGTTCTGACAGTGTCACGTTCCATTCCCGTACTCGCAATGTGACTTATCTTTTCCTAATCTGAGGATTTCCTGCCACTGTGGAAAACCAGGCTGTTCACCTTGTTCAGCTGCATTGCCTGTACTCTGTTCTCGCCCATTTCCCTCTCTCTCAAAACCGCAATAGGGCCCCTCATGCTGATATCGTCCATTCTATGAGCCTCCAGTTCAGTGGATCATCCTGCCCATGATGCCAACAGCAAGCTTATCTTCCCCTCCCCTTGCAAAGTCCTAATCTGTCCATAACTAAACCTTCATCTTTCTCTTTCACATGCCACCTTCCTGTACAGGCACAGGAGATGCAGGAATTCCTTGCTTAAACTTGCCCTGTTCAACATCACTTTACCTTAACATTGTTTTATTTTTTAAAGCAGATTTTCTCGCATTATGTTTACAGTCCCAGTTTAATATTGTTGTTTTTTTGCCTCCTAGAGTTCCCTCTGCCCTTGTAGCATTGGCTTCCAGGCTCCTCTTTCCCCATAATCAAACCAGCCATGCTTCATCAGTAAAAACAAAATACTGAAAACGTTTTATTATCTGGCACCCATAGGACCAGGAGTGTGCCAGTTGATCGAATATTGTGTTTGATCAAGAAGGCCACATAATCAATGTAAAAACACACACTCAGTCATAGAAACATCATGCAGGGGGAAATGCATCACTGTTATACTTTATTTACAGCATAATTCACTTAAATAATAACAAAACCTAGCCATCAAGCCACAAAGGTTTATTTGAGGCACAGTGGTTAGCACTGCTGGCTGACTTTATTCAACACCAGGTTTGATTCCACCCTTAGTTGACAGTCTGTGTGGAGTTTGCACATTCTCCCTGTGTCTGCGTGGGTTTCCTCCCACAGTCTAAAGATGTGCAGGTTAGATTGGCCATGCTAACTTGCCCATAGTGTCAGGGGATGTGCAGACTAGGTGAATTAGCCATGGGAAATGCAGGGTTACAGGGTTAGGGTAGGGGAATGGATCTGGGTGGGATGCTGTTTGGAGGGGTGGTGTGGACTCACTGGGCTGAATGGCCTGTTTCCACACTAGGGATTCTGGGATTCTGTGAGAGCCTTCTCACTGACACCCTGAACTAACTACTTGGACATTGCAGAAATCGCGATAATACAGTAAACTTCACGGTATTCGGTATGTTTTTGCTGGTTTATCAAGAGTGCCAGTTCACAAGGTGCCAGTTAAAATAGTTTATTGTACTATGAATGCTGGAAATCTGATACAAATAGAGAATGCTGGAGAGACTGACCAGGCCTGGCAGCACCTGTGGTGAGAGAAACTGAGTTAATGTTTTGAATCCAGTTTCAGACTCAAAACTTTAACTCTCTGCTGAGTTTCTCCAGCCTTCTTTGTGTTGGCTCCTTAATGCTGCCTGCACTGACTGATTTCTACCACTAGATGGTGACTTGTCAATCTAAAAATGCAAGTGTCTCTCTGAAAGTACACCATTGCACTGGAAGTATATCGTTGCTAAGATGTTTTGTTTTGCAAGCTGTTTCAGCTAAGAACACAGTATTTTAGCTTGAACTTAATTTTTCTACTAGACAATAAATGTTCGAAGTAACATCACTCTGGATTTCACACAAATTCCTTTGAGAACCTCTAATTTACTTGGTCATTTTATTTAAAGCTACAATTTTTAGGAATGTAACATTAAGTGGATACTTCCAGTAGATCTATCCTTTTAGTCCTTTCAGAATACCCAACATACGTTGCAAGTGAATCACATGTTTTGCTACTTTCTACAGAATCTGCTGTATTCACTGCTTAGTGTGGGTTCCTGTGCACAAGGGAGTCACAAGCACTTTATTGAAGTGAAGTTTGAGATGTAGGAGTGTAGCATATGGTAGATGTGCAGACTAGAACAGACATTTATGTGATTGCAAATGTCCCATTTTTTAAAAATAGAAAATTAAGAGAAAAGGCCTGCATTATGATGCACATTTTTGCCTAACCATGTTACAATCTCCATGGGCATCTGTTCTCATGCTTCGTCAGTGTGTATTTTCCATTATTCTCTGTATTTGTCTGACACGCATATTCCTTAAAAATCAGAATAGTCTCTTAATTGTAGGTGTGCATGTTGTTATCATTGGCTGTTCACGGCCAGGGAGTGTCATTCCCTTGTTGTTTGCTGATTCTGTGGATTTACGGGTCAGTTGTTTGCTGTATTTTCTGTCTCAGTGTTGCATTCACCTCTTCCTGGTCAGCCGCATGCAGTTGAGGAACAGCTTCTGTTGCTGGGGATATTTGCCTGAGGCTGAGACAGCTTAGCTGGTCATTCACTTCCTCTGCATCTGATTAAAGTGCTTCATGTTGGTCCTGAGTTGCCTTTTGGGCTGCCTTTTGTTAAGACTGTTCAATGTTTGTACCCTGACTGGCTCTCCAAGTCTCAATCCTGACAATGGTTTAGCCGTCTTGTTGAAATTAAATTGGGCTTTCTGCCATTCACTTTGATTCTTTTGCACTCACACATTACTACATCTTGCCTCTGTAATCTTTTCTGTTCTTGGAAGAGTAGTTTGTGTGCAGTAACATGTTTGTCATTATACTTTCCATGCCTTCAGTGGCTACATTCCTTCACCCCTCAGGATTGCTTTGTATACATCTGTCTGCAGATTCCTTAATCTCTTGGATTCCTTTCATGTTTTTTTTACTGCCACTTCGGCTTTTCCATTTGATTGGCGCTAACGTGGAAGCGGTCAAGTTGCCCAGTCTTTCCTGAAACAGTTCAATTCTTCACTTGTGAACTAAGGGCCAGCGTTGTTCAAGACCGCATTAGGGATGCTGTAACGGCTGAACTCTGCTTTTATGTATTTGACAATCTCAGCAGTAGTCATTGTCAACTGGTTCACTCCCATCAGTCAGAATAGTTGTCGTCTGTGACAAGGTAATCTGCTTGTGTGAAGTGGTCTACTCCCAGCTTCTTCCATGGACTGCCTGGGATTTAATGTGTCATCAATGGCCTCCCAGCTTGCTTAGCTGGTTTATTCTTTACAGTTTTGGCACTGGCTGATATGCTTCTTTGTTCCTCATGTTTGGCCAATTGAGCACACCTCTTGCCTTAAGTCAGTTGCCTCGTGGTTTGCATGGACACACTTTAGCATTTTTCTGTCAACTCCTTAGTGAAATTGATTTTCTTTTCTTTGCACAGTCTTGGGCTGTCAATTCATCTCTGCATGTCCAGTATGTTCTTAAAGCAGCAAGAGTGTCCTAAATGCTGTCTGACCATTTTTTTGCCACTAGTTGTTGCAACGGTCGGAGGTTTGCATCTTATTGGATAGATTACTTGATTTGAACAAGACACTTGTCTGTTGTATTCCGTTCACTGCTGGGTTGATGACTTCCAAAGCATGACGTACTGCTCTTTCACATGGAAAATGTGGAAGATTTCCTACTCTGTTGAAGCACCTTCCACTTCCTTCATCGAGAGGGTTGCCCTTGACAGAATGTGCCTGTATGTCGCATCCAGGTGACATCACTGTAACCAGAGTGACATGAATGAAAGGCACTTTGGAGCATGGTAGCAGCTTGAGGAGAATGCTTTAGAACATAGAACATAGAACAGTACAGCACAGAACAGGCCCTTCAGCCCACGATGTTGTGCCGACCATTGATCCTCATGTATGCACCCTCAAATTTCTGTGACCATATGCATGTCCAGCATTCTCATTAAATGTCCCCAATGACCTTGCGTCCACAACTGCTGCTGGCAACGCATTCCATGCTCTCACAACTCTGTGTAAAGAACCCGCCTCTGACATCCCCTCTATACTTTCCTCCAACCAGCTTAAAACTATGACCCCTCATGTTAGCCATTTCTGCCCTGGGAAATAGTCTCTGGCTATCAACTCTAGCTATGCCTCTCATTATCTTGTATACCTCAATTAGGTCCCCGCTCCTCCTCCTTTTCTCCAATGAAAAAAGTCCGAGCTCAGTCAACCTCTCTTCATAAGATAGGCCTTCCAGTCCAGGCAGCATCCTGGTAAACCTCCTCTGAACCATCTCCAAAGCATCCACATCTTTCCTATAATAGGGCAACCAGAACTGGACGCAGTATTCCAAGTGTGGTCTAACCAAAGTTTTATAGAGCTGCAACAAGATCTCACGACTCTTAAACTCAATCCCCCTGTTAATGAAAGCCAAAACACCATATGCTTTCTTAGCAACCCTGTCCACTTGGGTGGCCATTTTAAGGGATCTATGTATCTGCACACCAAGATCCCTCTGTTCCTCCACACTGCCAAGAATCCTATCCTTAATCCTGTACTCAGCTTTCAAATTTGACCTTCCAAAATGCATCACCTCGCATTTATCCAGGTTGAACTCCATCTGCCACCTCTCACCCCATCTCTGCATTGTGTCAATGTCCCGCTGCAGCCTACAACAGCCCTCTATACTGTCAACGACACCTCCGACCTTTGTGTCATCTGCAAACTTGCTGACCCATCCTTCAATCCCCTCATCCAAGTCATTAATAAAAATTACAAACAGTAGAGGCCCAAGGACAGAGCCCTGTGGAACACCACTCACCACTGACTTCCAGGCAGAATATTTTCCTTCTACTACCACTCGCTGTCTTCTGTTGGCCAGCCAATTCTGTATCCAGACAGCTAAGTTCCCCTGTATCCCATTCCTCCTGACCTTCTGAATGAGCCTACCATGGGGAACCTTATCAAATGCCTTGCTGAAGTCCATATACACCACATCCACAGCTTGACCCTCATCAACTTTTCTAGTCACATCCTCCAAGGACTTTGAAGTGACTTGTGGTCAGACTTGACTATAACTTTATCTATAACTTGACTATGACTTTCCAAGGAAGTAAGGAAACACTTGTGGCCAGGTACTCTTTCTCCATCTGGGTGTACCATCTTTGTTTGTGTTACTGTGCTGGATGCAAATATACCTGATTTGTCCTGCTGCAACCCCTGTCATGATGGCATCACACTGCAGGGTGACTTGCTCGTTTAAATCTTAGTATTTCAGACTGGCTGCTTGTATAGCACTAGATGCTTGATTTTAGTGAATGCTGCTTTGTATTCTGCGTCCTGATTCCCACTGCACTTCCTTGGCTGTGAGTTAGTGGAATGGTTCACATCACAGCAACACATTGGGTCAGAATTTAATCAGATAGTGGACAAATCCAAAAAATTATTGCACGCTTTCACATCTATTGGTTGCTGCATTGCTGTGACAGCTCTTGCCCCTTTACAGTCAGTACATCACCTGTATCCTTAGGTTTGGGCATCTAGAATTGTAATTTTTCTTGTTCATTTTTAGGTGAAGCAATCACACTAGATTTTGGTTGTGGTCAGCAATGGCTTAGAATCATAGATTCCCTAAGTGCAGAAAGACGCCTTTCAGCCCATCCAGTCTGCACAGACCCTCCAAAGAGCATCCCACCCAGATCCAGTTTTTGGATCACTGTGTTGAGCCACTTCACATAAGTCAGTGAAAGTCATAGTGTTGCATGATGCACCAATGTCTGACATGTTACATTGACTTGAAAGTCTACTCCTGTAGTCGACATTTTAATAGTCACAAACCATGTCTCACCTATTGATCTGATTGAAATGAACTATATGATGTTTTGTGACTCGTCAGAGTCTTCAGCTGCTGTTTCTCCAGCTGGAGTTGCTGGTTGTGTTTCTTTTTACACGCACGTATTCAGGTTCTTAACAGTGAGAACACTGGTTTCCCCAGGCTGGACATGCCTTTTTTTACACCACATCTTTCATAGCATTTGCATCCTGTACTTTGTATTTGTTTTGTCTTGTGTGGCCAGAGGATCTGTCAGCATCATGCAAGACCAGTTTTTTTTTTCTGGTACATGTGCTATAGCTGCTGATTCACAACCTGACACTTTGCACAGGTCCATTGCTCTTCTCTGTGTAAGTATGTTTTCTCTCAGTGGGTGTGCATTCACTTTTGTATTCCTTATCCCTAATACAATCCTATTTCTAATTACATCATCCTTTAATTTTATGAATTCCACAGTTTCTACAAGCTGAGTTAGTTACGTATTGATCAATGATTATTTTTCACTTTTATGACAAAATTGCGGCTTTAAGAGGTTATTCTGTCTACCTTTAAAACCAGTCTTCAAAAAAAGACAGAGGTGCCAAACAGTCTACTGGTGCTAATAGAGTGAATAGCTTGTGAGCCATGGCTTTTTTTAATGGAACAATAGAGGCAGCCTGAATGGGTGTGGTCATACATTCATTGAACCAGGATTTTTAGTTTTAGTTTTCACCGTTTACTATTGGGGTCTTGAAGTGAAAGCTATTTTTTTTTCCATCTCTTGGTTACAGCCAAAAGCTGGGGGTTCTCTTCCTGCTACTAGAATTGCATTTGAGACCATCAGTTTTTTGAATTTGCCTTTTGGCAATGTTGTGTTTTATAGGATGATATTGTGTTGGAACAGTTAGTTAGAAATAGTTATTATATCTATTATTCTGTTAAGTTTTTGAGTAAAGTTCTTCCAATTCCTTTCTTTTGTTGAATTTTAAGTACAGTAGATGAATAAAGTGTGTTTTGCTTTAAATCTGATAGTTTAACCAATCGAGTTGCATCTAGAATGCAACATCTTACACTTAGCTTTAATATAAGTAGTAGTTAGGGTCTAGGCTCCCTTCTTAATACATTTTGAGGGGATTTGGTCTGGTCCATAACACTTTCTTCTTTCATGTTGTTGAATATGTTCCATTCGCACATAACGCTTCCTTGGAATGGAAAGTGTGCCTTCAAACCTTTTACAATTTGTGCCATGTGTTTTGTCCCTGCTCTCCATAGGGATATTTGGAGTGAAATATATTTAGAAACCATCCCTTCCCAATAGTGATAAATTATAGCGACTTCTGCTTGTTCTGCAGATCTTGTTCAACAAATCCATAGCTATTGTATAATTCCCAATTACTGGTCGAAGAATTCCTCATTCTGTGTCTCATATTCCCAGTAATTTGAACAGGAGCTGGTAGACGGAAAGCTGCAATCATTTTCACTTGAGCTTTTTTTTTGTAGTCTCTGTTTTCTTTCTCCCTTGCCAGTTCATGTAGCTATGCTTTTTACGTCCGCTGTGGAACCTCACCTCAGTGCCTCTTCTGACATCATGCCTGTGTACAAAACAAGGACTAAAGGTGCATGTTTCATGGTAGAAGTCACATGACTACAGCAGACTAAGATAGACATTTTTTAAAAATGATTGCACTTCAATCCAAACAATCAGCATTCAGTCCACTAGCTTTATTTGTGTTTTAATTCATCACTGTATTCATACATTGACATTTTCAATGTTCCATTAAACCCAAACATAAACTGAGGAACTCCTCCAATTCCACACTGTTAACTCAGGAACTTATTAGCCTCCTGGACAAGGTTCAGCCGTTTCAAATAATTTAACTCATTTCTTCTGACAGCAGTTATTGACGATCAGGCTGCCATTCCAATTTATACCATCTCTGGACACATCTTTTGTTTCTTCACTGATCTGATTACCATCTTGGTTGTCCTGCATCGTTGTCCCTTTTGTCATACAATCGGTCCTGACTTGTTCTCTTTTGTTCCTTTACCCACTCCCTCTTTGCCCAACCTCTGCACTTGCATGACCGAAAAACCCCATGACCTTGCCGATTCTTCAGGTTTTCTCAAAAGGTAAAAGTTTTAAAATGTTAACTCTCTTTCTGTTTCCTCAGATGCTGACAGACCTGCTGAGTTCCTCAATACTTCTGTGTTTGTGTCAGATCTCTAGCATCTGCAGTATTCTGTTTGAGATGTGAGATGATTGGCTGTTTTCAGTTGGTGTGTCAACGACACAAAATACTTCCTGCAATACTAAAATACACACAAAACAAGATTTGAAAGCAATATGGGCTTCGTACTTGAGTATTTGAATAGTCTGACTTGAAAATCTCAGATTTTCTTCTGGTGTAACAAATTGTTCTCTCTCTGGTAATTTTTGGAGATTGTTTCATCCCTAAAATCTCACTTTAATATCTTGATTGTGCCTAGGATTCCGGGGCTTATTTCCATCTACTCAGCCAGATTGCTCCCAGTGGAGAAGGTGATGAAATGATGGTTGAGATTGAAATGACAGGTTTACACGTGAGTTTGTTTTGTCACTATTCTTTGGGTATTTGTCCTGTTCTTTTCTGTTTTCCCCTTTCCAAGAAACTGTTCTGTTGTCTGATTTGCTGTTTCCGTGATCTTGCAGGAAAAGGATGACCTCAAAAGGGCAGAGTCCATGCTACGAGAAGCTGATAAATTAGGCTGTAGACAGTTCGTCACACCAGTTGATGTTGTCAGTGGTAATCCCAAACTCAACTTGGCCTTTGTTGCCAATCTGTTCAATAAATATCCAGCACTGCACAAGCCAAACAAGGACTATGACCTAACTTTGTTGGAAGGTAGGAAAACTGTGTTGTGCGAAATCTGTAGCTGGATCTAGAATGAAAGCCCAGCTTGAAAGGGAACTAAAGATCCCCCCCCCACTTCTTGTCCCAAGAGGAGGTCACTGTCTTTATTATTGATTTTATTCTTGTCTGTTTACGGCTGTAATGCCTCATTTTCTTGTTCCATTCATTTGGCCAACTATTGATTATTTACATGAAGATGTATTGGTAAGTTTTATGCATAAACTGATTACACGTTATATCTTTAACCCATAAATTTTGGTTTGTAGTACCTGATAGTATGCTGACCAATCATTTCTATTCCAAGGTACAGCAGCAAGAAAAGTAAACTTACAAATTATATTTAAAAATGACATAATTAAACAAGAGAACAGGGTACTCTGAGTGTAATCTTCTGCCACGTTGTGTTAACAATATTATTGCAGTAATGCAGGTCTTCCTTGAGGCCTTTCCTGCCTGATCGATGCTCTCTCTGACTACAAAACTGAAAACTCTTTATTAGGAGCTTCCATCTTGCTGAACAGGCTTCAGGACAATCCGTTATCCACTAACCTGCTCTGAAAACCCTGTTGATGTTTTACTTCCATCCATAGCAGCTAAGACAATCCACAGTAGTCTAAAATAATATATTTAATCTGTTTTAATTTTAGTGTTAAAGATCTTTTAAAATCAAATTCCAGGATCCAGACCTACATTTGCACCAAAGAAAAATCAGTTCTTCCTTGAGCCTTATCCTATCTATTTACTAAATTTTCTCAAAACCTAGCTTTACGGTATTTCAAATGTTTTTCTCTAAAACCAGACTAACTAACAGTTGTGCGGATATCGCCTATCCCTGTCTTCAATGGCAGAAATAATTCAGACAGACACATGAACAGGCAGGGAATAGAGGGAGACGGACTATGTGACCACAGACACAGGAGTAGGCCATTCGACCCTTCGAGCCAGCACCACCATTCATTACAATCATGGCTGATCATCCACAATTAGTATCCTGTTCCTGCCTTATCCCCATAACCCTTGATTCCACTATCTTTAAGAGCTCTATCCATCTCTTTCTTGAACATATCCAGAGAGTTGGCCTCCACTGCCTTCTGGGGCAGAGCATTCCATATATCCACCACTCTCTGGGTGAAGAAGATTTTCCTCAACTCGGTTCTAAATGGCCTACCCCTTATTTTTAAACTGTGTCCTCTGGTGCAGGCAGATGCGATCAGTTTAGAGTGGCATCGTGATTGACACAAATATGGTAGGCCATAAATGAATAAATGAGCCGGTTTCTGTGCTGTACTGTTCTATGTAAAATAAGTAATGCTTAAGAAAAAATTTCAAGTTTGCAGTATTTATTCCAATATGATTTAAGGTGAATTCTTCAAAAGATGTTGCAGCAGAACCATTTGTTTAAATACCAAAGGGCAGCATATTTGCCAAACGAAGCTGGAAAAGTGCTTAATTGCTGATAGCTCATTTGGTTTCCTCAGTTGCCTTGTGCCGTTTATTTTTCTCCTAACATCTTTCCCGCCCCCTCCCAACCCACTATCTTTCCCACTATGATGGCGATCAAGCTCAATATGTTCCTGGCACCGTCATTTTACCCATACAGCTTTTTTCAGAATTAGCCTAGAGGATTAATATGAGCAAGTTAGTTCACATAAGGTGCTAGATAATGGCAAGGCTGCAACAGACAGATGCTACATAAATGCATTTTGTTTTACGTCCAGCTCCTGATTACAAGTTCCATCTTTGACTGTAACTTTTTAATATGGCATTTGATGTAGCACCTGATAACATGTTGAACAATCACTTTCTGTTTCAAGGTACAATAATAACAAAAATAAACTTAAACATAACGTGTAGCATTGTGTCCTGTTGTTGAACCAGGACATTGTGTTTTTGCAACAGAATATTGTGGGAGCCCATTCTTTTCCACGTTGTGTGTTTTTTTAAAAAGTGATTCATTAGTTGCGCACTCTTCTCCAATAACGTCAGTATGTCTTGCAGTCAGAACGTGCTTCACCTTTAACAGCTGTAGTCTGGTTTTTCAATGGCACTGATTTCACACTATTTTGCACCCCCGGTTAAGACACTGAGCAGAACCTTCAAGTTCATGTGGTATCTGCAGGACTTTGACACAGCACATTGTGATTCACAGGCCCATTTTAAAGCATATGAGCATTTTGACCCAACATTATGTAGTTAATTACCATATAGCACTTTAATCAAGACTTCAATTTGTAAGCACTTCGAAAAGTGAAGAGTTCCCGTTCTAATGTAGATGGAAACTAACATTTCCACCAACAAATTTTTCAATTAAGTATTAAAATAACCAAATGAGCTGCTAGCAATTAAGCACTCTTCCAGCTTCATTTGGCAATTTAGCAGATGTGCTGCTTGTTTGTTTCAGAGGAATTAAATTAATAATAGTTGGACAAGTATGCAAGCTGTCAGGTTGCTTCAAGTCTTTTATTTTTGCTTTTCTTTTTGTATTCCTACGTGCTTTGGTGAATGCAGAATTGACCCCTCCCGTTGTAGGTATTGTAATTCAAACTGCTACATGTGCTGTCACTCCCCTCTTCTGTCAGTCCTGAATTCTTATCCCCCACAGCATCCCCAACTTCTGTGCTCTGTCTTCTCTTTTTGCTAACTATTGATTTGCTTTTTGAGCAGGGCAATTTCTGGGGGCACTTCGCTGCCTTCGTAGAAATTGCCAGAGTTGTTACACCTGAGAAACAGAGCATGACGGTGCCTGTTTTTTTAAATTCTTCATTCATGCGTCAATGTAGGGAAGTAATGAGTGAACAATTTACAAAGCAAACATTCCGTTGTTTGGTTCTAGTGTTGTATGTGCTTCTCAAAGTTAGCAGACCCCAAAGATCAAATAATAGTGATATAATGTACAGATACTTTATAGTCTAGTGTTCCTCAGCATTGTGGAATCCCAGTTGTTTGTACTCGTGACTATTTCAAATCAATGGAAAAGAATCATGCTGACTTTGACTATTTGTTTTGAAGATGTACACAATTTGAGTGTTTTTAATTGTTTTGCTAATGACAAAACCATATGTTATTTGTGTTTAAAATTTAAGGATGCATTATAGAAAATAATTTAATTTATTTTCTGCCCAAGTAAATTTATGGAGCAGGTGTCAAATTATTGCATGTTTATCCTATTCTAAAACTGTTTAGCAATACTGGTTGTTACTGGCAATGTTTGTCAGCATGAAAGTGCCCTTCACACAGTTTTTCCTCTCCCAATTGTCTCAATATTTTAATAACCAGCTAAGTTCCTGGGACCAACTCTATCTCTGCCAATTAAAATGGATTATTATGTCTATTCTTCCTTTTAACGAAGTAAGATTAGAAACCCAATTGTGATTATAATTTAAATATAAATTACACCAAGTGCTTCATTGTCTGGAGTCTACATTGGATTTAAAATAAAACTATAAGTTTAGTGATTGACTTTTTAAAAAAGACTTCATTTAAAAAATGCATCATTAAAACCTGCTTGTTCCTCTAATTTTCTTAACCATTTTCAGCATGCAATGCCTTGAAATAATGCCTTGTGTTGCACGTTTTTAAAAACACATTAATCACAAATAGGCAATATATTGTATTAATGTGTCTTTGAAAAAAACATTTGAATTCTACAGTTTGAAATATATTATTTGCAAAATAGTTCCCATTTTTGCAAAGTAAAAGAGAGGTTTGCATTTGGCTTGATACATTTGCAAACTGCTTATCTGTAGCTATTGGGAAAAATATACAGGCTTTTGTGGTCCTCATGGTTCGAGGAAACTCCATCTTCAGCTGTGTACCTGCGGAATGTTTAGATGTAGGAGAGCGAAAGTAATGAAGTGTATATGTCTACCTGCATATGTTTGTTTTTAAACCTTTTTAAGAGTATATTTTCTTAGCTAATTGACAAGCAAGTAAAAAGTAATTTGCCAATTTATATAAATGACTATTTTATACTTGAAGATACATGTCCTATAGTTCTTCAATGTGGAGAATGTCCTACTAAAGAATTGCACTTACTCGATTAATTTGAAAATAAAATTAAGGAGTAATATCCCACAAACTCTTCTTCCACCACCCTCCTGCACAGTTGCAAAATCATGGTGTGGTTATATTTGTTGCATGCAACTGTATTTTTTTCTCATATTGCAGGAAATGCCTCAAATTTTCAGCAGATCAGGTAGTGTTTGTGGAGAGTTCATGTTTCAGCTTGAGAGCCTTTCTAAGGATGCCGTCTGACTTGTTTTTGATTGATTTGTCACTGGCAATAATTGGAAATTATTTTAAATTCCTCTCTGGTCAGAGGACTGAAGGAAGATCAACGTGGTACCATTATTTAAGAAGGGAGCAAGAGATAAACTAGGAAGCAACTGGCCAATCTGTCTAAACTCTGTGGTGGGGTGACTATTGGAAGTAATTATGAGGGACTGCATTTGGAGAGGTCACAATTAATCAGGAACTGTCAACATGGTTTGTTAAGTTGGTCAGACATGACCTCACTTAACTGAATTTTTTGATGAGGACAATGCATTCAATGTAATTTGTTTGGACTTAAGCAAAACTTGTGATAATGTCGTCCATGGGAGACTGATGGGGAATGTAAGACCCCATGGGATCCAAGGAAATTTTTGCAAATTGGATCCACAATTGCCTGACTGGCAGGGAGAAAAGGGATGTTTTTGTGACTGGAAGTCTGTTTCCAATCGGTCCCCACAAGGATCAGTGTTTGGGACCCTTGCTGTTTGTGATGGATATCAGTGATTTAAATTTGAATGTAGGAGGGTTGATCAGTACGTTTGCAGATTCTAATGAGGTGGTAAATAGTCAGGATAAACTTAGGCAACAGGAGAATATAGATGAACTAATCAGTGGCAAATAGAATCCGTTAAGGTAGGTACGAGGTGAGGCACATGGGCAGCACAAACAAGGCCAGGAAATGCATGATGAACAATAGGGCCCTGGGAAGCATTGAGGATCAGAGGGATCTTGGTGTGATTTCTTAAGATAGTGGAACAGGTATATAAAGTGGTTCAGAAGGCATATTGAGTACCTCCTTCATGAGCTGGGCAGAGAGTTGAAGAGCAGGGAGGTTATGCCGGAACTTTATGAAACATTGGTTCGGCCACAACGAGAGTATTGTGAGTAGTTCTGGAATTCTCATTATGGGTGGAATGTGATTGAATCGGAGAGGATGCAGAAGAGATTTACCTGGATGTTACATGGACTGGAGAGTTTCAATTATGAAGAGACACTGAACAGACAGGGATAACAAGGTGCAGAGCTGGATAAACACAGCAGACCAAGCAGCAGCATAGGTTGGTCTGCTGAGTTCATCCAGCTGTGCACCTTGTTATCCCTGTCTGTTCAGTGTCTCTTCATAATTGAAACTCTCCAGTCCATGTAACATCCAGGTAAATCTCTTCTGCATCCTCTCCGATTCTCCTTTGCTGCTTGACCTGCTGTGTTCATCCAGCACCACACCTTGTTATCTCAGATTCTCCAGCATCTGCAGTTCCTACTATCTCTGAACAAACAGGGGTTGTTTTCCTTAGAGCAGAGGAGATTTGAGGTATAAAAAAACCTTTGGGTATAGATAGGGTGTACAGGAAAGAAATTATCTCCGTGGCGGCAATATCAATGACAAGAGGGCACAGATTTAAGGCAGAGATTTAGAGGGGATGTGAGGAAGTTCTTTTTCACCCAGAGGGTGTTGGAAATCTGGAACTCCCTGCCCGTAAAAGTGGTAGAGGCAGAAACCCACGTAACATTGAATAAGTAATTAGATGTACACTTGCGATGCCAAGGTATACAAAGCTACGGACTAAGTGCTGGGAAATGGGATTAGAATAATTAGATGATGGTTTTAGATTGGTGCAGACGTGATAAGTTGAAGGCCTTATTCTGTGCTGTAGATCTGTTTTTCATATTAGGTTAGATTGGTGGAACTATTTCCATTACTTGGAGAGTCTAAGATTAAGGTTTATTGTTCTTAGTAAAGACTAGTGAAGTTGAGAAACAGCTTTTCATATAAAATTTGGATCTGACATTGGTTTAAAAAAAAGTGTTCCTTGACCAGTTGGTAACTGTAAATGTGAGCTTGATATTTTAATGTTCACTGAAAGTGTTAAGAGATATGGATTAGACTGGTACATAGAGACAGATCATGGATTGAGCATAATTGTATTGAATAGCACAACAGGCTCAATAAATTAAATGGCTAACTCTTGTTCGCATTTCTTTTGGAATTGATTTGTCACGATTTTTATGTTTAAAGGTGGGATGAAATCAAATGCTTTTATTGTTATTGATGATAGCTAAAAGCAACACTAACATGTCCTGATAATCCAGTAGCCATAAGATATAGGAACTGAAGTACAGCATACAGCCCAATGAGCCTGCTCAGCCATTTCCAAGATCATGGCTGAACTTCTGTCCATCCATTTCCCAAGTTCCCCGAGAGATGAAAAAAAAATCATGGCTTAGGAAGATACCCAGTGGTAAATGAAATGTTGCAGTTAGTAATACTGCAATCAGTCTCCTGCTCGAAAGGTGTTGGGGATTATTTTTATATTGTGTTGTGCTTCCCTATTTAAATGGAACAGCCATTGCTGATAATACTGTATCTTGATGAAAGATGGTGGCATACTGGTAATGGAACTGGACTTGTTATCCAAAGATAACAAGGTGTAGGGCTGGATGAACACAGCAGGCCAAGCAGCATCAGAGGAGCAGGAAGGCTGACGCTTCGGACATTTGACCCTTCAATGTCAGCCTTCCTGCCCTTAAGATGCTGCCTGTAATCACAGATTCTCCAGCAGCTGCAGTTCCTACTATCTCTTATCCAGACTCGGGCCAATGCAGTGGTAGAATTTGAATTCAATAAAATTTTGTTTGTAGGGCTATTTTTATATTGATGACCATCATCATTTGTCATGGAAACACATCTGGTTCGCTGATATCCTTCAGGGAATGAAACCTGCCATTCTTATCTGGTCTGGCCTACATGTGACTCCAGACCCACAGCAATGTGGTAAGCTCTTAGATGGCCCCTGAAATGAGTGTAGGAACCCACTCACTTCAAGGGCAGTTGGGGCTGGGCAACAAATGCCCCACTCTTGGCAGTTACGCTCATTGCCTGTGAAAGAGCAAAGAGAAATATGGCAGCTAAAACTGTTCCGTGTGTGTAAATTGTTCCCTTTGTGAAATCCAGTCAAGGTTTTCCATGTGACAAATCCTGGCAGGTAAAAGTGACTCATACCTGGTGTTATAACAGCAATCCCCTGTCATGAATCAGATTTTCAGCCAAATAAATTTTATTTTTTGTTGCACTTTATTACTGTGTGTACTGTGCTGGAGGTTTTACTGTACAATGTGATGTAGTAGATAGGGTTAATGGTGGTCGCCTTTTCCCTAGGATGGGGGGATTTCAAGACTAGGAGGCACATTTTTAAAGTGAGAAGAGAGAAAATTTAAAAAAGACATCGGGGCAAATTTTTTACTCAGAGGGTGGCTCATGTGTGGAACCAACTTCCTATGGAAATTGAGGATGTGGGTACAATTACGATGTTTAGAAGACATTTAGATAACTACATAAATAGGAAAGGTTTGGAGGGATATGGGCCAGGAGTAGGCAGGTGGGACTAGTTTAATTTGGGATTATGTTCAGCATGGACTGGTGGGACCGAAGAATCTATTTCCATGCTGTATGATTTTTAAAAAATTCATTTGTGGGATATGAGCGTCGATGGCTGGAAAGCATTTCTTGCCCATCCCTAGTTGTCCTTGAGAAGGTGGTGGGGAGCTGCCTTCTTGAACCGCTGTAGTTCTCCAGCTGTGGTGTGACCCAACATGCTATTTGGGAGTGAATTCCAGGATTTTGACCCAGTTACAGTGAAGGAACAATGATAAATTTCCAAGTCAGGATGGTGACTGATTTGGGGAACTTGGATGTGGTAGTGCTCCCATATATCTGCTGGCCTTGTCCTTCTAGATGGAAGTGGTTGTGGGTTTGGAAGATTCTGTCTGAGGATCTTTGGTGAATTTCTGCAGTGCAACTTGTAGATAGTACACACTGCTGCTACTGAGTGTCAGTGGTAGAGGGAGTGAATGCTTGTAGATGTAGTGCCAATCAAGCAGGCTGCCTTATCCTGGATGGTGTCAAGCTTCTTGTGTTATTGGTGCTGCACTCATCCAGGCAAGTGGGGAGTATTCCATCACACTGCTGACTTGTGCCTTGTAGATGGTGGACAGGCTTTAAGGAGTCAGGAGGTGAGTTACTTGCTGCAGTATTCCAAACTTCTGGCCTGCTCTTGTAGCCACTCTGTTAATGTGGTGAGTCCAGTTGAGTTTCTGGTCAATGGTAACCCCAGGATGTTGATAGTGGGGGATTCTGTGATGATAGCACCATTGAATATCGAAGGGTGTTGGATAGATTGTCTCTTATTAGTGATGGTCATAGCCTGGCATTTGTGTGGCTCAAATGTCACTCGCCACTTGTCAGCCCAAGCCTGGATATTGTCTAGATCTTCTTGCATGTGAACATGGACTGCTTCAGCATC
The DNA here is from genome assembly GCF_030684315.1 of Stegostoma tigrinum. Lineage (NCBI taxonomy): Eukaryota > Metazoa > Chordata > Chondrichthyes > Orectolobiformes > Stegostomatidae > Stegostoma > Stegostoma tigrinum. The sequence continues at coordinate 73,251,265 of NC_081367.1, read as the reverse complement.
TGAGGAGTCACGAATGGTGTTGAACACTGTGCAATCATCGAACTTCCCCACTTCTGACCTTATGATGGAGGGAAGGTCATTGATGAAGCAGCTGAAGATGGTTGGGCCTAGGACACTATCCTGAGGAACTCCTGCAGAGATGTCCTGGAGCTGAGGTGATTGACCTCCGATAGCCACGACCATCTTCCTATGTGTCAGGTATGATTCCAACCAATGGAGAGTTTGCCCCCTGATATCCATTGATTCCATTTTGCTAGGGCTCCTTGACGCCACACTCTGTCAAATGCAGCCTAGATGTTGAGGGCTGTCACTCTCACCTCACCTTTGCAATTCAGTTCTTTCGTCCATGTTTGAACCGAGGCTGTAATGAGGTCAGGAGCTGAGTGGCCCTGGCGGAACCCAAACTGAGCATTGCTGAGCAGATGCTGTTTGAGGGCACTGTTACTTCCATCACTTTACTGATGATTTGAGTGGAGACTGATGGAGCGGTAATTGGCTGGGTTGGATTTGCCCTGCTTTTTATGTACAGGACATACTTGGGCAATTTTCCACATTGTTGGGTAGATGCCAGTGTGGTAACTGTACTGGAAGAGCTTGACAAGGGAGCAACACGTTCTGGAGCACAGTCTTCAATGTTGTCAGGGCCGGTAGCCTTTGCAGCATTCAGTGTCTCTGACTGTTTCTTGATATTACGTGGAGTGAATTGAATTGACATTAATTCGATTCTGTGCGTGACTAAATTTTGATACTACTTTGTCTGCTACCAATTTCTGTTAATGACCAGATGTGCATTCTATATTCACCTGGGCCATCTCCAACACATCCCTCACCTTGCTGGACCTCTCAGTCTCTATCTCAGGTAACCAGCTAGAAACTGATGTCCATTTCAAGCCCACCGACTCCCACAGCTACCTGGAATACACCTCCTCTCTTCCACCCACCCTCCTGCAAAAATTCCATCCCTTATTCCCAATTCCTCCACCTCCACTGCATCTGCTCCCAGGATGAGGCATTTCACTCCCACACATCCCAGATGTCCACGTTCTTCAAGGACCGCAACTCCTCCCCCCCCCCCCGGCAGTGGTTAAGAACGTCCTTGACCGCGTCTCCCGCAACACATCCCTCACACCCCGCCCCTGCCACAACTGCCCTAAGAGGATCCCCCTCGTTCTCAGATACCACCCCACCAACCTCCAGATACAATGCATCATCCTCCGACAGTTCCGCCATCTACAATCCAAACCCACCACCCAAGACATTTTTCCATCCCCACCCTTGTCTGCCTTCCAGAGAGACCACTCTCTCTGTGATTCCCTTGTATGCTCCACACTCCCCTCCAACCCCACCACACCTGGCACCTTCCCATGCAACCGCAGGAAATGCTACACTTGCCCCCACACCACCTCCCTCACCCCCATCCCAGGCCCAAAGATGACTTTCCATATTAAGCAGATGTTCACCTGCACATCTGCCAATGTGGTATACTGTATCCACTGTACCTGGTGTGGCTTCCTCTACATTTTGGAAACCAAGCGGAGGCTTGGGGACCGCTTTGCAGAACACCTCCGCTCGGTTCGCAATAAACAACTGCACCTCCCAGTCGAGAACCATTTTAACTCCCCCTCCCATTCCTTCGACGACATGTCCATCATGGGCCTCCTGCAGTGATGCCACCCACAGGTTGCAGGAACAGCAACTCATATTCTGCTTGGGAACCCTGCAGCTCAATGGTATCAATGTGGACTTCACAAGCTTCAAAATCTCCCTTCTGCCATTGCATCCCAAAACCAGCCCAGCTTGTCCCCGCCTCCCTAACATGTTCTTCCTCTCATCCATTTCGTACCTACTAACCTCATCCCACCTCCTTGACCTGTCCGTCTTCCCCTCCCTACCTATACTCTCCTCTCCACCTATCTTCTTTTCTCTCCATCTTCGGTCCGCCTCCCCCTCTCTCCCTATTTATTCCAGAACCCTCTCCCCATCCCCATCTCTGATGAAGGGTCTAGGCCCAAAACGTCAGCTTTTGTGCTCCTGAGATGCTGCTTGGCCTGCTGTGTTCATCCAGCTTCACACTTTGTTATCTTGCATTCTATATTGTTTCATTTAAATGAAGTTGTTTTGTGAGCTGCATTGTTGTATAATGAATACATAGCCAAAGGCAGAGTTCAGCCTTTTGAGTTCCTCATTGAAAAATATTGCGCTCTCGCTGTTTTATGGAACCAGTACCAGGAAAGAAATCCGCTTGGAATTCAGGATTGAGTACGTGAGTAACAGCTGCCCAACAGGAAGACCTAAAAGACCTAGTTCAGGTTTTGAGGAAGTAATAAAAAAAAAACTGAACATGAAACAGAACTTAGAACAAAACTAGTAGGATTGCAATTTGTCTAAGATCTGTTGCCGAACATATCCTTGCACATGTATGATATTCATGCTTTAAAGTTGTCCCATAGATATAGTGATGCAAAAGTTGCCATTGTTTTACTAGATCATAGGGCTGCTGTCACCAGAGAGACATGACTAGCGATGGTTTAGCTTCAAATGAAGGAGAGATTCCTTCATAATAACCTCAGCTGGAGTGGGAGTTGAACCCACATTGATGTAGGGTTGGTGTCACTCTACATCACAGAAGTCATAATCCCTTCCAACCCCTCCCTGTAAGGCAGAAGATACTAAAGCTTAAATACATGTACCAACAGATGAAAGAACAGCTTCTTCCCCGCTGTTATTAGACTTCAGAATGGACCTGTCAAATTTTAAATTTAATGTTGATTTTGCTATTTGTGCACTGTCTCTGCAGCTGTAATGTTGTATTCTTCAGTCTGTTCTATCACCCTAATGCACTTTCTATGGTATGCTTTGCCAGCGCAGCATGCAAAACAAAACTTTTCATAAACTTAAGTACATGTGACAATAAGAAATCAAACCACCTGTCCAGCCAAATTAGCTAACTGATACCTATCCTTAATTTGCTGCTGTAAGTCCAGGAGAAGCATCTTCCATTTTACAATACAATACAATACAATATCTTTTTATTGTCATGTGTGCTCCACTGTAGTAGTGAAAAGCTTTTAGAATTTCAGATTTCTTACAGCGATGTCTTAGGTGCAAGTACCTAGGCACAATTTGTGGATACAGCAGAGGAATAGAAAAGTTGCATTACTTAGAGTTGAAAAATAACTTTAAAAATAGGACATCATTAAAGGGTTGACATTACAATAAGGTAGGAAATTTCAACTGTTGCACTTGCAGTTTTCTGTTGAAAGTGTGGCTGGTCTGCCAGCAGTTGTGGAGAGAAACCAAGCTGAAGTGGTCACAGTGAGTAAGCTGGATCCGAATGAATAAAATAAGCAATGATATAGCTCTTTCAACATTTGTGTGAGAGATGAGGACTAAGATGGAAACTGTCAGTTAGAGTAGGCCAATTAATGCCACATTGGGGATTGAAAAGAAATGGGAAGGATGGATTGAATTAAGAAAGGTAAGTTAGTGAAAAGTCCAACAAAAATAACTTTTTTCGTGTTGGATGTGAGCATCATTAGCATGAATTTGTTGTCCATCCTTGATTACCCTTCGACTCGGCAGTTAAAAATCAGCCACGTTGCTGTGGGTCTGGAGTCACATGTAGGCCAGACCAGGTAAGGGTGGCAGTTTCCCTTCCTAAAGGACATTAGTGAGCCAGATGGGTTTTATGACAATTAATGCTAGTTTCATAATGACAGCAACTTAAAATTCCAAAATATTTGCATTTTTCAAATTCCACCACTTGCCACGGTGGGTTTTGAACCCGGGGCCCTACAGCCTGCACCTCTTCAGTCGTCATCAGTCATCTAATAAAAGAGCAGCACCAAGATCCAGTAAGACTATGGCAACTTTAAAGCATTATTATAACACAAGTGGAATGATTTCTTCTGCAGCAGGACCTGCTGATTTCTTATACAATTGCAAGCTGAATTGTTTTTACTCATCTAGCAATACAACCTCTCCATCAGTTATGGCTTGCATTTGAAATAGAACCTTTCATAACATTAGGTAATCCGAAGTACTTTTTGATGTGAAGTCATTGTTGAAATGCACAAAGCAACAATTAAGGCATGAAGAGAGATGGTTCCACAGTTGTAATGGCTAATTTCTGACACATGAGAGGTGCATTTGCTGTAGAATTAACAGACAGCATATTGTTAAACCACCTATGATAGCTAATCCAGATTGAAATAAATATGTGAGAACTTTATTAGCCTCAGGACAGTCTTGCATTGCTTAACACCAGATCGCTTATTTTGAATATTAATGAAAAAAAAATACACATTTTGTTGAACCTTTGCATCTTGTACTCTTTAGGACATTCACAAGAAATACCAACATAAAGGGAAAGATATTTTATATACATATTGTTTCTTGCAGGGTATGAAATGTTGGTCCCCTTTACATTGGTGTTGTCCTGATGAATGACTTACAATACACAAATTCTGTACAAGCAAATGACTCTTTGTATTGTATGAACTCTATTGTGAGACTCTGATTCTAACGTATAAATCCATGCTGATCAATGCATTTCAATAATAGGCCAAGTAGCAAGAAGCTGCTTACAGCATCATGGTATATTGTAGGAGCATTTGGATTTTAACATGGAACCATATATCTGCCCTTGCTTGAACTTATTACAGAAGTAAAAGTGACATTAATTTTGCCTTTATCTTGAAAGCAAATAATGGGACCAAGAGAAGAGTTATGTTTCGTTTATGATGTATTGGACTGGGGTGCACCAAGTCAGAAGTCACACACAACACCAGGTTATAGGTCAACACGTTTATTGAAAATCACAAACATTTGGAGCAAACCCGTTTTGTCAAGAGAAGTTACGAAGGGGCTGTGCTCTGAAAGCTTGTGATTTCAAATAAACCTGTTGGACAATAGCCTGATGTCATTGTGACTTTTGCCTCTGCTTCTGTTATATTTGTACTGTTTGATAAAGCAGCCAGTAGGATGTGACTCGTGGACAGAACAACTGCATAAATTGACAAAAAGATGAAATAAATCACATTGGAAATCAAGTACTTCCATTTATCCCTTGCCTTCTGCACTAGTTTTTGAGGGTCTCTAACTTTGTCGACCATGTCATTCCGTTGTATTTTTTCCCCCATTAATCCATGTGTATTTTATTGTTTTAGGTGAATCCAGAGAAGAGAGAACCTTCAGGAACTGGATAAATTCACAGGGGGTGAGTCCCTTTGTCAATCACCTTTACAGGTAAAACATGTTTATCTTCAGTTTGATGTTTCTTCCATAAAGATCTTTAAAACTGTTGCTGCTATGGCAGTTTTAGGTATTGAAAAACTTACTGTTGTCTAGATCTGGTCCTGGCTCATTGTTTGACAAATGATCCCCTCTCTGTCTGACAACCCTCCTTGATTTGGTCAAGGATAAGCCAAATAAAAAAAAATGAAGCCCTTAACAAGTTTTTTTTTGAACTTTCACAAATTGAGCAATTCTGTATGAATGATTTTGCACAGAACTAAAAGCAATATGGATCCAAAGTAGAGTAAATGAATTGGCTAAGAGAGTGGTTACAAAGGTGCATCAGTCAGGGGGTGTAGGTGTGTGGTATTAAACACAAGGTTACGCTTCATCCTTTGCTTCTAATCTATAAAACGAATAGGCAAGTCCACATTTGTAGACCATACTGAGAAAGCTTAAAAAAGGCCATTAGGTTCATCAGTAAACACCCTCTCTGTGAACTGTTGCAGCCCTTGCCTTCTCCAACTGCCTGTCTTGCAAATAATTGAGAGACAGATACATGCGAAAAGATTTCATAGTTGGTTTTAAGAGAAATTGTGGAAACCTTGACCCCATTGCATAAGGAGCTGAGAAAACTGTGGGTTATTTGTGACATATGATTGTGACTGCATGAGATATGACTATATGCTCATCAACATTCCTCACCAGATCTGGGAGCAGGTTGGATGCAAAATTCAAATTGTGGACATGTCAAGCTGATATAGCCAAAGTACAACACACTTAAAATTTATTCTTCACTATTGTCTGATTTTATTTTTTCTTTATTCGTTCATGAGATGAGGGCATTGCTGGCTAGGCAGCATTTGTTGCCCATCATCAGTGTGTTGTCTGTATTACTGGCTCGGCCATCACTTTGCTACTTATCCCTAATTGCCCTCTGGGCAATTAAGACTCAACTATGTTGCTGTGGGGCCAGTTACATATTGACTAAACTATGCAGGGATGGCAGACTTCCTTTCCTAATGTGAGTCAAATGGAACTTGACTACAGCGGTTATATAATCACCATTAGGCCAGTTTTTTATTACAAATTTTTATTGAATTCATATTTCATCATCTGCCATGGTGGGATTTAAATCCATGATCTAGTCCTATAAAATCAAAGAATACCCGCTATGTGGAAAAAGACTATTCAGCCCATCAAGTCTGCACCAATCCTCTGAAGAGAATCCCACAGAGCACCCTATCCCCATAATCATGCCTTTCCCATGGTTAATCCACCTATCCTGCACAAAATTGGACTGTGGGAGGAAACCAGAGCACCTGGAGGAAGTCCACACGGAAGCGAGGAGAACATTCAAACTCCACAGTTGTCCCAGGCTGGAATCAAACCGGGGTCCTTGGTGCTGTGAGGTAGCAGTGCTAAACCATAGCTTGAGCTTTGGGAATCTAGTCCAGTGACCATAATCACTACCTTCCTCAAATTTTGATTAGCAATATTTCATAAAATTGTATTTACTTTCTCTGTGGTTATTGTGTACTTCTTATGAACTTAGTCACTGTCCAACCCAAAGTCACTCCGTGTTTTCATACTTTTAATGGTGTCCATAAATGCAACAGGCATGCCTGGTGTTTCTTGACTCCTTTTGTGTAATATAACAGTTCAGTCAACTAGATCAGCCATGTAAGAATCCATTCATTTATCTAAATTAACTTTCACTCTTTCTTTTTGCTACTCCTTAAATATATTCTTCTATAAAGAAATACGGTGAAGTTTCCATCATACAGAAATGGTGCTGGAGAAACTATTCTAACAAAGGATCATTGGAGTCAAAGCTCTAACTCTACTTTTCTCCCTCCAGACGCTGCGAGACCCGCTCACTTTCCCCATCGCTTTGTTTTTGTTTCAGATCTCCAGCGTTTGCAATTCTTTATTTCATTTTATCCTACATCTTCCAATTTATTTCACAAGTTTGCAGTAAGTTATTTTCAAAAGGGCACTTGTGTAGAATTGAATCAAATGTTTTCTGTAATGTGTGGGAGGTAACGAAGAATGTAGTTAATGATCTGCAGACTGATTTGCATTAGTCTTGCAACTTTGAAACAAGTTAAATTAATTCTGATAGTTGAAACTATAAGATGTAGGAGCAGATGTAGACCATTCAGCCCATCGATTCTGCTTCACCATTTCAATGAGACCATGGCTGGTCTAATAACTCTGAACTCTGCTTTCCTGACTTCTCCCCATCGCCCTATGTTCCCTTGCTGATTTACACAGTTCCACATTGAATGGAAAAGCAAATGATTATAAACAGACATAGAATATTTAAAAGGAAAGCTTTGAAAGGGGTTTAGAAATGAATCTCATACCAGTCTAATGTCTACACAACTTGACAATGCAAATAGAATTTTGGAATACACAGTATACAAGTGTGCCAAAAAGGCAAACTACTGCAGATGCTGGCAATCTGAAACAAACACAAAGAATGCTGGAAAAACTCAGCAGGTCTGACAGCATCGATGGAGAGAGAAACTGGTATAACAGTTCCACTCCAGTATGATTCTTTAAAACTGCTTATACTGCATAATGCACTAATTAAACAAAATATGGTTCATAGGTGGGAGGGCAATAACCTTTTCTGGTCTCTATTATGGTGGTAGTAATCTTGCAGAATTCATCTTCCACCCATTGTGCAATGCATTGTATTCTATGGATGTTAATGATGAACTGTGAACTGTGAGAACTAAAGCAGACAATAGCTAATCTCCAAGGTTTGTCAGAAACCCACCAAAAGTTCAACAACTCCCATAAGTTTGAGCGGAGTGCCTCTTTAAATAGAAGTGTCCAGTCAGTCCATGCCTGAAAACTGAGTCCAGTGGTATTCCACTCAATCCTATTGCACCAGGAATTTCATCAGAAGGTCCCACTTTCGAATGTATTCATTAGGCATTTGTTTGCTTCCTACAACTGTCTGAGTCATCGAGATAAAAAATTAAAATGCAGGCAAGTGCAGTGACTGGGTGGGATGTGATCGTCACTGGCTGGGCCAGCGTTCATTGCCTGCCCTTAATTGTCCAGAGGGCATTTTAAGAGTCAGTCACATTGCTTTGGGGCTGGAGTCACATGTAGGCCAGACCAGGTAAAAATGGCAGTTTCCTTCCTGGATGTACATTAGTGAACCAGATGTGAGTTTTTCCAGCAATTGACAATGGATTCATGGCCAACACTGGACTCTTATTTCCATTTTTTTAAAATTAAAACTCCACCGGCTGTCATGGCCAGATTCGAATCCAGGTCTCCAGATCATTACCTGGGTCTCTGGATTAAATATCTCGTAATAATGCCGCTAGGCCATTGCCTGTCCATGATGGGGTGTTGGGTCATAGAGGAAGAGTCAACATTGTTCTTGAGCAAGGTTGGAGTTTTTGCTTTGTTTTCCTTCCCCTTGGTTTTCCTAAATCCTAAACATTATGCATTTACTGTGCACAGAATCACGTGTACGTTGCTGAATTCTAACGCCTGGTACAATGCATCACTTACTAATGGTTGGGGCAGAAACTTACGAAATGTAATAATGGAAACTCCAGTGACAGCTGAAAGGAAAGATCTACCACCCACTTGTCTGAACCATTGGGGATGAGCAATGAAACTGTAGCTTTATCAGTCTCCACCAGATCGAGAAACTTTGAGAGGTTTTGCCAGCTTCACCAGACCAGATTTTTTTTTTGATTAAAAAGGGAGACAAAATTGCAAGTTGTTAGAAATCAGAAATAAAACGGGATGTGACATTCCTACATGAGAAATCAGCGACAATGCATGAAAAGTAAAGACAGATTCAGGTTATGTACACTGCATCATTATGCTTCTTTGACGCTTCTATAAGTTGTGTGCATAAATGCTTACCTGCTGCTGTTTTGCTTCAATCCAGTGACCTAATTGATGGCTTAGTAATATTTCAATTATACGAGAATGTAACTGTACCAGTGGATTGGAACCGTGTCAACAGGCCTCCCTATCCACAGCTTGGGGCTAACATGAAGAAAGTATGTTGATTTAATCATCTCTTTCTTTTAAAATCAACCTGAGAAGATTAGTAGTGCTATTTTTCAGGATGCATTGTCTTCGTACTCAGCATAAATTTGAATCATGAATGTTAGATATGTGACAATTTGGTCTCTCTTTATCTTTTAATAGTGTAGGATGAGCCTGTTGTTAAATTTCTTGCAGTTAATTGAAGGAATAGACCAGAAGTCAATCTCGACTCTATTTCAAATTATTTCACAAAAGGAGATATTAAAAATGTAAAATACGCCTACCATCAGTGCTAATAAGGTGTAGAGCTGGATGAACACAGCAGGCCAAGCAGCATCAGAGGAGCATGAAAGCTGACGTTTTGGGTCAGGACCCTTCTTCAGAAAAAAGAACGGTCTAGGCCCGAAATGTCAGCCTTCCTGCTCCTCTGATGTTGCTTGGCCTGCTGTGTTCATCCAGCTCTACACCTTGTTATCTCAGATTGTCCAGCATCGGCAGTTCGTACTATCTCTGTACCATCAGTGTTACTAAGTTTCTCTACATGACTAATTATTCAAAGTGTATACAAATTTGTATATGCTTAACCTTAATTTATGAAAAGACAGTGCCTTTTTCTTTTACGAGTAAAAAATGAAATAATACTCAGAATAATACTTCTACAATTTGTTTTGAAGAGAGGAATGATTTTCCACATTATTTACAAAGCGTTATATTTATCAAACTGTCTTTTGCTAGGACCTCAATCTATTGGTACTTTTTGTGAAACAGATCGAAAATTGCATGACTGCAATTGATTCTGGAGATTTCCTTTTCTTATAAACATTTGTTTCATGCTAACAGGGGTGATCCTTAATCTACAAAAAGTGCTGGTGAATATTATCCCACAAGGAACATTGATCTATGTAACTCTCAGTGCACCCCTTGTATAGAATTTCCCCTGAAATATTTTGACAAGTAGAATCCCAATTCCCCTGCTTCTACAAAAGCCAATGTATCCATAGCAAAATGCTTTCAATAATCCATTGTATTTGCTTAACTCTGTAGGCTAAAGGGAAAGATTTTCCATTTCTGCCTACAAAATGATAGGGAAACTAGCTGCGCTCTGATACACTTTTTATGAAGACTGGCATGGAAAGTAGGAGTCTGTGGTGCAGACCCAAAATCAAAAGGCAAGGAGCCTGCCCATGTGTGACAACTTACCTGAAGCTAGTAATTTTAAATGTCAGCAATGAACAAAGCAGTTCCGAGGGGCTTCTCTTTAAGGTGGAAGGCAGGTGGTTTAGAGGGGATTTGAGAAAAAATAAAATTTCACTCAGTGGTGGGGATCTGAAATGCACTGCCTGGGAGGTAGAAAACTGCATAATCCTTTGTAAAGATCTTGGATGACCACCACATGAAGCGTTAATAACATTCTAGGTAATGGGCCAAGTGCTAGAGCAGATTTTTGCCAGTACACATTCAATGGTCCAAAGGGCCTGTTTTGTACTGAGATTCTGAACTTTTGAAATCTTTTATACAGTGTGTTAAAGACCATCATATATCCCTCTATAGAATGACTTTTTTAAAAAATCTGTTCCAGTTTGACCATGTCTTGCAGGCATTCACTAGATCAATGTTTTGGTAAATGTCATCCCTGAAACTTAATAAAAGATCCAAATCTTCAGTATCCAACTGAAAATCTTTCAGCTGACAAAATGCTTGCAATTTTACTGTTGTTAGGATGTGAATATGCTCTGGCCACACCTCTTCCCCTGCCCACTTCATTCATAAAGGTTCAGGCTTTGAGAATATTGGTGGGTATTCGTTCTTCAGAATTTTAATCGTCTGACTTTTTAAAAAAAAATCAAGATGGGATCTTGACAGTCTGAGTGATTTGAGCTATATTATGTTTTGAGGTAGAGTTAGATGATAAATCTGGTGAGGCCTTGACATCAGAAGCATTTTATTTTATCTTTTACACAAGTGATGAGGTAAGTTTCTTGCTAGACAGTGAGACTATTGCATGCTTAAATGTCTTATTAACCCTGAATCTCACTTCATTAATATTTGACTTTACACTTTATCTAAACTTGCTAAACAGGCTAGGCATCGAGAAACCACAACATGGAAACTAGAGCAGCTACCTGTCGGAGTCAGCTTGCCACTTATTCTGACCTCTAATTTGTGTTGACCAAATGGTATCTCGTGGCACAACCCACAGGTACTATCCACATGTACCCCTCGTCCATGGACACTGCCGTCCGGAATGTGCCAATCCCTCTGTCATTAGCAGGCCTCTCCTATTCGCTTGTGGTCTGCTTTGGAATTACAGACCTGCATCTCAGGGCACACCGGTAGTTAGGAGCAAAAAGCTGTAGCATGGGCACTTGCATGAAAGGACAAGCTCCCAGTTCATGGAATGGACCAGTCTGCCTCTCTGGGTGTTCAAATGCTGTCTGAGCACTTGCTCACTTAGTGCCTACCTGTATGCTCACAGCATCCCTGTCTTGCCACACTGTGCTGTGCCTACTAATGCATTAGCACTTCAGCCAGAGCTAAAGGCTGTCAAGCTGCTTGTCATTGGGGCTTCATGGGGGGATTTCATCAAATCATAGAATCCCTACAGTGTGAAAGCAGGCCGTTTGGCCTATCAAGTCCAAACCAAACCACAGAAGAGCATCCCACCTAAATCAACCCTCCTATCCTATCCCTGTAACCCTAATTCACCTGGCCTGCATATCCCTGGGTACTATGGGCAATTTAGCTTGGCCAATCTGCCTAACTTGCATATTTTGTGGATTGTGAAAGGAAACCGGAGCACATGGAGAAAACCGGAATTTGCACAGTTGCTTGAGACTGGACTGGAATCTGGGTCTCTGGTGCTATGGAAGCAGCAGTGCTAACCACTGAGCCACTGTACCACCCACTGATCATGATAAACAGAACATTCAGACATCAGTTTCATACCCTCAATATATGCTGCCTTCCTGGCCAGCAAAAACAAATGGTTAAACAAATGTTTTTGGATGTGGAGGGGAAATTAGTCATTGTCAGGGGTACCTGGTTCCATCAGGGGCACGGCCTGCACATAGTCCAGGGGTTTGGCCACGGTCAGTAATCCATTTGGGATGATTACATTGATAAGTGGAGTATTCAGCGGTCAGTCCTGTAGGGTCAGCAACAGCATCAGAGAGCTGCAGACATAGCAGTCAAAGTCTGGTCAGACAATTGACAATAGGTTTAGGGGTAGGCCATTCGGCCCTTCGAGCCAGTACCACCATTCATTATGATCATGGCTGATCATCCACAATCAGTGTCCTGTTCCTGCCTTATCCCCGTAACCCTTGATTCCACTATCTTTAAGAGCTCTATCTATCTCTTTCTTGAAACTATCCAGAGACTTGACCTCCACTACCTTCTGGGGCAGAGCTCCAGAGTTCTTTGAGAAGGTGACCAAACAGGTAGATGACAGTAAACTGGTTGATGTGGTGTATATGGATTTCAGCAAGGCGTTCAATAAGGTTCCCCACAATAGGCTATTGTACAAAATGCGGAGGAGTGGCAGTGTGGGAGATATAGCAGTTTGGATCAGAAATTGGCTTGCTGTAAGAAGACAGAGGGTGGTAGTTGATGGGAAATGTTCATCCTGGAGACCAGTTACTCATGGTCTACCGCAAGGGTTGGTGTTGGGTCCACTGCTGTTTGTCATTTTTATAAATGACCTGGATGAGGGCGTAGAAGGATGGGTTAGTAAATTTGCAGACGACACGAAGGTCGGTGGAGTTGCGGATAGTGACGAAGGATGCTGTAGGTTTCAGAGAGACATAGATAAGCTGCAGAGCTGGGCTGAGAGGTGGCAAATGGAGTTTAATGCAGAAAAGTGTGAGGTGATGCACTTTGGTAGGAGTAACCGGAAGGCAAAGTACAGGGCTAATGGTAAGATTCTTAGCAGGGATCGAGTTCTGGAACCAAGAGGTTATGCTGCAGCTGTACGAAACTCTGGTGCGGCCGCACTTGGAGTGTTGTGTACAGTTCTGGTCACTGCATTATAAGAAGGATGTGGAAGCTTTGGAAAGGGTGCAGAGGAGATTTACTAGGATGTTGCCTGGTATGGAGGGAAGGTCTTACGAGGAAAGGCTGAGGGACTTGAGGCTGTTTTCATGACAGAGAAGAAGGTTGAGAGGTGATTTAATTGAAACATATAAAATAATCAGAGGGTTAGATAGGGTGGATAGGGAGAGCCTTTTTCCTAGGATGGTGACGGCGAGCACGAGGGGGCATAGCTTTAAATTGAGGGGTGAAAGATATAGGACAGATGTCAGACGCAGTTTCTTTACTCAGAGTAGTAAGGGAATGGAACGCTTTGCCTGCAACGGTAGTAGATTCGCCAACTTTAGGTACATTTAAGTCGTCATTGGACAAGCATATGGACGTACATGGAATAGTGTAGGTTAGATGGGCTTCAGATCGGTATGACAGGTCGGCACAACATCGAGGGCCGAAGGGCCTGTACTGTGCTGTAATGTTCTATATGCCATATATCCACCACTCTCTGGGTGAAGAAGTTTCTCGTCAACTCTGTTCTAAATGGCCTATCTCTTATTTTTAAACTGTCCTCTGGTTCTGGACTCCCCCATCAACGGAAACATACTTCCTGCCGCCAGATTGTCCAATCTCTTATTAATCTTATACGTCTCAATCAGATCCCCTCTCATCCTCCTAAACTCAAGAGTATACAAGCCCAGTTGCTCCAATCTTTCAACGTATGATCGTCTTGCCATTCCGGGAATTGACCTCGTGAACCTACGCTGCACTCCCTCAATAGCAAGAATGTCCTTCCTCAAATTTGGAGACCAAAACTGCACACCATACTCCAGGTGCGGTCTCACAAGGGCCCTGTACAGCTGCAGAAGGACCTCTTTGCTCCTATACTCAATTCCTATTGTGATGAAGGCCAGCATACCATTAGCTTTCTTCACTACTTGCTGTACCTGCATGCTTGCTTTCATTGACTGATGTACAAGAACACCCAGATCTCGTTGGACTTCCCCTTTACCTAACTTGACTCCATTGAGATAGTAATCTGCCCTCCTGTTCTTGCCACCAAAGTGGATAACCACACATTTATCCACATTAAACCGCATCTGCCATGCATCCGTCCACTCATCTAGCCTGTCCAAGTCACCCTGTATTCTCATAACATCATCTTCACATTTCACATGCCACCCAGCTTTGTGTCATCAGCAAATTTGCTAATATTACTTTTAATGCCTTTATCTATATCAATAATGTATATTGTAAATAGCTGCGGTCCCAGCACCGAACCTTGTGGAACGCCACTGGTCACTGCCTGCCATTCCGAAAGGGACCTGTTTATCACTACTCTTTGCTTCCTGTCAACCAGCCAATTTTCAATCCAAGCCAGTATTTTGCCCCCAGTACCATGTGCCCTAATTTTGCTCACTAATCTCCTGTGGGACTTTATCAAAGGCTTTCTGAAAGTCCAGGTATACTACATCCACTGGCTCTCCCCAATCCATCTTCATAGTTACATCCTCAAAAAACTCCAGAAGATTAGTCAAGCACAATTTCCCCTTCTGACCTATCCTGTTACTGCTATCCAAATGATTCGTAATTTCATCTTTTATAATTGACTCCAGCATCTTTTCCACCACTGACGTCAGGCTAACCAGACTATAATTTCCTGTTTTCTCTCTCCCTCCTTTCTTGAAAAGTGGGACAACATTAGCCACCCTCCAATCCGCAGGAAATGATCCTGAATCTATAGAACATTGGAAAATAATTACCAATGCATCCATGATTTGTAGAGCCACCACCTTAAGGACCCTGGGATGCAGACCATCAGGTCCTGGGGACTTATCGGCCTTCAGACCTATCCAACACCATTTCCTGCCTAATATAAATTCCCTTCAGTTCATTAATTACCCTAGGTTCTTCAGCCACTATAATATCTGGGAGATTGCTTGTGTCTTCCCTAGTGAAGACAGATCCAAAGTACCTATTCAACTCTTCTGCCATTTCCTTGTTCCCCATAATAAAATCACCCGTCTCTGTCTTCAAGGGCCCAATTTTAGTCTTAACCATTTTTTTTCTTTTCACATACCTCAGTGTTCAGAGTGTAGAGCTGGAGGAACGCAACAGGTGAGGAAACATCAGAGGAATAGGAAAGTCGATGTTTTGGGTCGGGACCCTTCTTCAGAACTGGTCAGTGATGTCTAGGGGGTGCTCATCAAAGTCAGACAGAGCTGTGGGGGGAGTTACAGTCCTAGGATTCCAGTATCCATTGATATTTAAGAGGGTCTGGGGGGATCTGACAGGCACCTACAGGATCACTGCCAAAACTGGCAGTGGAGAAGAGGCTAGGGGTAGGAAACAGAGGAGAGGTGGGGAAAGGACAATGATGGAAGATGTTAAGCAGAATGGGGGCTGTGCCCACTGTGCAAAATGACATTGGAGGGCAGGGTATGCTGTGTGAGGGTGGGATCAATGGCAAGTGACCACCGCTCTGGCCTCCGCAGGGAAGCATAGAGGAGCAGGGTGCACATCAACCCGAGGTTGCAGGAACAGCAACTCATATTCCGCCTGGGAACCCTGCAGCCTAATGGTATCAATGTGGATTTCACCAGTTTCAAAATCTCCCCTTCCCCAACTGCATCCCTAAACCAGCCCAGTTCGTCCCCTCCCCCCACTGCACCACACAACCAGCCCAGCTCTCTCCCCCCCCCCCCCACCACCACCACCCACTGCATCCCAAAACCAGTCCAACCTGTCTCTGCCTCCCTAACCGGTTCTTCCTCTCACCCATCCCTTCCTCCCACCCCAAGCTGCACCCCCATCTACCTACTAACCTCATCCCACCTCCTTGACCTGTCCATCTTCCCTGGACTGACCTATCCCCTCCCTAACTCCCCACCTATACTCTCTCCACCTATCTTCTTTACTCTCCATCTTCGGTCCGCCTCCCCTTCTCTCCCTATTTATTCCAGTTCCCTCTCCCCATCCCCCTCTTTGATGAAGGGTCTAGGCCCGAAACGTCAGCTTTTGTGCTCCTGAGATGCTGCTTGGCCTGCTGTGTTCATCCAGCCTCACATTTTATTATCTTGCACATCAGTAATGCTGGTCTCAAACAACAGAAGACTGTTCTAGGTGAAATTGAAAATGATGGGTCTCTGTGTGAGGAGGGGAATGAATGGAAATGGGTTTATAGGAGTTGTGTGAGGTTCAAGGGAACGTGGTGGCTTCCTGATACCTGGTGACCTGGAGAGATTGGTGATGATGTGGTCCATTTGTGAGTTGCGTCCCCTGTGCATACTTTGCATTCTGTAGATGTGACGTGCTATTTGAGAATGGTTGAGACAATGCCCAGGCTGGGAAGCACGCCAGTGTCTTGCCCCAAAAAATCCTTTGTCTGCTCTTTCTTGGGCTGATTACTTCTCAGAAAAATCACAGGACTTTCCACTGCTTCCTTAAGAAAATGAGCTAGTCCATCCTGAATTGGTGTGACAACCACCAATCTTTCTCAAATATGTGGCTTAATTCTACACATCTTTGCAAATGAGCGTTTTGAAAGCTTCTCGATCTGATTATTAGAAAACGTTTTCAGATCAGAGTTATTCTGGTCATTGAGGCTGGTTGGCTCTTCCACAGACCATGCTTGGCAACGTCCTTAGTGCAGCCTCTGATGAAGCGTCGGGATTTTTTGCCGCCTGGTTTTTAAACGTCTTATTCACATCAACAGACATACCACTAGCAAGGGAAACAATGACAACACTACTTGAACAAGAACACGACCCCAGGGAAACTATCTCCAAGGACAACGTGCTTAAACTACTGGACCTATGCCTCACCATCCACCTCACCTTCAACGGCCAAACATACGAGCAAATCAACGGGACACCCATGGGATCGCCTATCTCTGGACTCATAGCAGAAGCAGTGATGTAAAGACTGGAAAGAACTACCCTTCCGCAAATCCAACCCAAAACTATGGATACGCTATGTAGACAACACCTTTGTCGTCATTAAATGGTCCAAATTAGAAGAGACACAAATTCATAAACAACACCCTCACCAGAATACAATTCACCAGAGAGAAGGAGAAGAACAAACAACTCCCATTCCTGGATGTCATGGTAGAGCACAAGACAAACGGGGAACTGCAAACGAAAGTACACTGAAAAGCCACACACACAGAACAGGTATTGAACTTCAATGGTAACCATCCCAGCACACACAAACGAGCTACGTACGAACACTATTTAAAAGGGCAACAACACACTGCAGCAACATGGAACTTTGCCAAGAGGAGGAGGAATACCTCTTCCAAATGTTCATGGATAATGGATATCCAAAGAACTGGGTCAGGAGATGCCTACAGGCACAGCATCAGAAAGATTCTACACACCCTGACATATTCATCACACTAACCTACATCAGGAACACATCAGAACTCACCACAAGACTCCTATGACTGCTGGGCATCAGAGTGGCACACAAGCCCACATCAACCCTACGACAACTGCTCACCTGAACTAAAGACCCACTCCCTGCCATGGACAGGACCAATGTCATCTACAAGATCCCCTGCAGAGACTGTGAGAAACGCTACATCGGACAAACAGGAAGGAAACTCACAACGAGTACATGAGCACCCATCTAGCTATAAAAAGACACGACCAATACTCACTCATCTCAATCCACATGGACAAGGAGAACCACAACTTCGACTGGATCAACACCAAGATCCTGGGACAGGTTAGGCAGGGACAAACATGAGAATTCCTGGAAGCATGGCACTCCACAAAGCAGGCTATTAATAAACACATTGAACTCGACCCCATATACATTTCACTACGGAGGAAACCCGTAAGTGAGGCAATCCATCGCAACGGACCCCAGAGTTTAAAAACCAGGTGGGAAAACACACCGACACTTCATCAGAGGCTGCACTGAGGATCTAACCAAGCACGGTAACGAAACATCTGTGGAACAACAAACCAGCTTGGCGAGACAACCAACCTCAACATCCACGACCCGAGCTACAGATCTACTCCAAAACCTTAAGAGTTATTCTAGTCATAATAATGTGAAGATAGTGTTCACCTATTACAGCAAGAAGTTAGCATCACAATTTGCTTCTGGTTGTGCAGCTTGGGACTGAAGAGCTTCCAGCCCTCCAGTTGGCCAGCAGCTCTTGGGGTGGTATTTTCAAGCTTAATGGGATGGGTTTGTGTGGCCAGTACAGATTTTCCCAAACCTGTACAGAATCATACTGTGGCTCCGAGAAATGGCCATTGTTTAGTTGCCCCTCCGGTTTCCGCTCTGCTGTCACACCACTATGTCAGCATTAAATTCAACTCCAAACATGTATTGGAATTCATGCTCTTGACGTCCTCCGTTTTCATAGACCAAAGTTTCAACAGCAACATCTTAAGATTCATAGATGGTAGCTCAGGAAATAACTTCAGAAATGTTTCCTTCAAACTTTACTTTAAGTTTCGGAATTTTTTTTTCAAAAGTGTGTATTGAGTTAGTTCTCCCCCCCCCAGTGTTTTGTTTTTGCTGAAAGCCCAGTAAAATCATTCTGTCCCATTTCTAACTGTTGCATTGGAGACTGATTTCGCATAAGCTTAAATCACAACCGAATCTAATGTGTGTTCTTGCTGTCTTTAGCTTGAAAACTGCAACTATGTCGTTGAACTGGGTAAAAACAAAGCTGCCTTCTCCCTTGTGGGTATTGGTGGGCAAGACCTGAGTGATGGCAATCGAACACTTACATTGGCACTTATTTGGCAGCTCATGAGAAGGTGAGAAAATTCTCATTAATGCAGTGATGTACGTCTTTAAAACACAAATATTGTGCTCGCTTTTCAAATGTTTCTTTCAGGGGCTGTGTGGGAATTTGGAATTATACAGAAAATCTAAAGAATTAATATTCTGAAAGCTAAGCTCATTTATTTCAAGAAATATTCTTTGGCAAGACATGATGATAAATTGAATAAATAAATCTTGATTTATTTTTGCTTGTAAAGACTTCATTGAACACAAATACTTTGCTGATCATGAACAAACTAATTTAACTAGCTTACTGAGGACATGGATTTATATCCTCTGTAATGCAAATTAAGGATGTAACAAATCTAGATTTGGTGGGATGGTACTAAATGAGCAGGAATTATCTTAAGTTAGATCAATGAAATTCACATTCAAACTCAATGTGGTAGCACAGTGTTGAGCTGGAGGAACACAGCAGGCCAGGCAGCAGCAGAGGAGCAGGAAAATTGACAGTTTTGGTCGGGACCTGTCAAATGTGGAGTGGACAGGGAGCTCAGAAATAGAGAGGAGTGGGGCTGGAGAAGGTAGGTGGACTGATGATAGGTGAGTGCAGGCGGGGAGTGGTGGGGATTGGTCAGTGAGGTGGAAGTTGGTGGATAGGTGGGAGAGATGATGGACAGGTTGTGTCAGGTCAAGGAGGTGGGGATGAGATGCAGCATTGGTCATGGGATGAGGCCGGGGTGGGGACATTTTGAAACTGGTAAACTCCACATTTAGGCCATTGGGCTGGAGGCTTCCGAGGCAGAATGTGAGGTGCTGCTCCTCCAGTTTGAGGGTGGCATCATTGTGACACTGGAGGAGGCCCATTATGGACATAGCTCTCAGTGAGTGGGATGGGGAGTTGAAATGGTTCACAACCAAAAAGTGTTGTCATTTGTTGCGAACAGAGTGTGGCTGCTCTACAAAGTGGTCTCTGAGCTTTGACTTGGTCTCACCGATGTAGAGGAGGCCACATCGGTTGTGGGGTTGGATTATAAGTGGTGGAAGTGGCAGAGAATGATATGTTGGATGTGGAGGTTAGTGGGGTGATATGTGATGACAAGGGGGAT